>NC_057802.1:415045773-415199351 GCF_018294505.1 Triticum aestivum | reverse complement strand
GTGGCATTGCCTCTGGATGAATAGGACCCCGTGGTGTGGAGGGCTGGATGAACAGTAGACAGTGGAGGGGTGCCCGTGGAGGGGTGGTTGAACAGGACCCCGTGGTGTGGAGGGCTGGATGAACAGTAGACGGTGGAGGGGTGCCCGTGGAGGGGTGGTTGAACAGTAGCCGGTGGAGTAGCGCGCGGTGGAGGCTGGATGAACAGGAGCCCGTGGAGGCTGGAGGAGGTCGACGGTAGCCCATGGAGGCTGGAGGAGGTCGACGGTGGAGATGAACAGTATCCCGTGGAGTACCGTTTTGCGGTACGCCACACCCCTCCCGATGAACAGGACCCCCGTTTCGACCGTAGGAGGTCCATTTCGTCCGTTTTGCGGTACGCCACACCCCTCCCGATCAACAGGACCCCCGTTTTGACCGAAGGAGGTCCGTTTCGTCCGTTTTGCGGTACGCAACACCCCTCCCGATCAACAGAACCCCCGTTTCGACCGTAGGAGGTCCGTTTCCTCCGTTTTGCGGTACGCCACACCCCTCCCGATCAACAGGACCCCGTTCCGAACGTAGGAGGTCCGTTTCCTCCGTTTTGCGGTATGCCAGGCCTCGTTTCCATCGCCTGTTCCGTCCAAGCCCGCCCGATGAACATGACCGCGCATTCCGTTCTGACCCAGCCGGTTGGCTCCCACGCGTTCCGTTGCCTCCCGATGAACACGACGCATTCTGTTGCCTCCCCATGAACACGACGCATTCCGTTGCCTCCCCATGAACACGACGCATTCCGTTGCCTCCCCATGAACACGACGACGACGCTGTTTCTCCGTTCCGACCCAGCCATGTACACGAGCCCTGGCCATACGTATGAGCGAGTAGGCGTTCGAGACCCCGCCCGTATGTACACATACGTGGCCGTATTTTCTTTCTTGCACCCTGGCCGCTGTACGTACGTGTACATGCTACGTGCGCGCCTCTACTACGACACGTGCGCGCCTCTACATCCACCAGTATATATGTACGTACACATTCGCGACCAGAATGACAACGCTACGTACGCTTCGACCAGGTGGGTCCCGACTGTTAGGCACTTCCTTGCGTGCGAAGATGTAGCTGGTGGGTCCTAGCAGTCAGGGGGGAAACGTTTTTTTTCATGAAATACGGTGGCCCGTCCGGTGGGTCCACGCTGTCAGGTGGAGGAATAATTATTTTGCACGTAATAAGGAGGCACTTCCTTGCTGCGGCCGTGGACCCAGCTGTCAGCCTCTCCACGTACAGTACACGTCCGATGGAAGCCGTTGCTTGACCACGTTGACCACGCCGCGCTGAGAGCACCAGGGCGGTGGACGACGGCGAGGCCTAGGAAGGGGACGGCGCGAAGCCGGGGAAGACGTGGCAGTGGATGCCCACGCATAGAGGAGTACGAGGGTTCACTGGTTCGCTGCGGTGTGAGGCTGACGTCGCCGCAGAATAACAGGGGGTGTGGGTGAGTAGAGGGATGGCCTGGCCAGCGGTGGGAGTAGTAGGGGGCGGTGAGGCCTCCGCCGCATCGCAGCCGGCCATGGGAGGCAGGAGCACGAGGCACGACCGGCGCTGGTTTGGGCGGCTGGAGCAAGAAGAACAGAGGTTGAAGAAGCACTACGGCCGTTGGATGGACATCGTACGGTCACTGGAGCTAGAATCGTGCATATTGACTAAGTTGACAAAGCCCTCCCTCCCCGTCAACTTAGTAGGCCCGCAAGTCAGCCTGCCACTATACTGGGTCCCAGCTAACAGGGGGAGTATTCATTTTTTTGTGCATAATAAGGAGGCACTTCCTTGCGTGCGAAGATATAGCTGGTGGGTCTGAGCTGTCAGCGGCGGTAACGTTTTTTCGCGAAATACAGAGGCCCTTTCGGTGGGTCCCTGATGTCAAGTGGAGGAATCATTATTTTGCGCGTAATAAGGAGGCATTTCCTTGCGTGCGGCCGTGGACCCAGCCGTCGGCCTCTCCACATACAGTCCACTTCAGATGCATGTCGGTCGTTGACCATGTTGACCAGGCCGCGCCGAGAGCACTAGGGCGGTGGACGGCGGCGAGGCCTAGGAAGGGAACGACACGGAGGCAGGGAAGACTCGGCAGTTGTTTCCCACGCGGAGGGGAGTACGACTGTACGAGGGTTTACTGGTTCGTCTGCCGTCGCCGGAGAATAACAGCAGGTGTGGGTGAGTAGAGGGATGGCTAGGCCAGCGATGGGAGTATGGTGGGGCGGTGAGGCCTGCGCGGCAGCAGAGCCGGCCGTGGGGAGGAGGGAGCAGGCAGAGATTGAAGAAGCACGACGGCCGTTGGATGGCCATCCAACAGTCACTGCTTGTGCGTCAACCTTTTTTTAGGAAAGCCTCAAATCTGTGGAAAACAGCATACAGCCCATCTGCCATTATTTCTAATAATTTACAGCCCATTTGCTAATTATTAAGGTTTTTTGGAGCCCATATTCTTTTTGTTAGCATTACAGCCCATATTGTGGCCACGGTTAAAAAATTATACGAAATTTTGCATATTTCGGTGCGGTCCGAAATGTTTTTAATCCCGAAATTTCGACTCACATTCAAACTGATTTTAAAAATAAATGTATATCAGTATAAAATCCAACAAATTCTCCACGCATAAAAATTAATGTAATTTAAAATCTCGAAATGAAAAAAAAATTTAAACTAATTGCCGGTTTGATGTGTTTAAAAATGTACAGCCCATTTCTCATTACTGATGGGCCATTTTCTCGGCCAGCCAAATGAAAGCTCTCCTCGTCTTGAAAGATTTGCAGCCCAACAGGCCTGACAAAGCGACTTACTTGGCAAATCACAAAAAAACTGGGCTGTGGCCGTGGACCCAGCTGTCAGCCTCTCCACGTACAGTACTATTCCGATGGAATGTCGTTGACCACGTTGACCACGCCGCGCCGAGAGCACCAAGGCGGTGGACGACGGCGAGGCCTTGGAAGGGGACGACGCGGAGCCGGGGAAGACGCGGCAGTGGATGCCCACGCGGAGAGGAGTACGAGGGTTCACTGGTTCGGCCGCAGTGTGAGGCTACCGTCGCCGCAGGGCCTGGCTAGCGGTGGGAGTAGTAGGGGGCGATGAGGCCTCACCTGCAGCACAGCCGGCCACTGGAGGCAGGAGCAGGCGGTCTCCCCGGCGCTGGTTTCGGCGGCTGGTGCAAGAAGAGCAGCGATTGAAGAAGCAGTAGGACCGTTCGATTCAAATCCAACGGTTACTGCTACTAGAATCGTTTGTTGACTAGCCCTGCGTACGCGTCAACTTAGTAGGCCCACAGGTCAGCCTCCCAACCGATGCGCCCCAGATGTCAGTGGGAGGAATCATTTTTTCGCGTAATAAGGAGGTAGTTGATTAAGTGCGGCCATGCCAGCGGAGGGAGTAGGGTGGGCCGGGGAAGCATGCGCGGCATCATAGAAGGCCACAAGAGGAGGGAGCAGGCAGTCCCGTCGGCGCTAGTTTAGGCGGCTGGAGCAGGAAGATCAGAGATTGAAGAAGCACGTCGGCCGTTGGATGGACATCCAACAGTCACTGCTGCTAGAATCGTGTGTTCACTGACAAAGCCTTGCGGAAACAAGTCAGCCTCGAAATCCGTGGCGTGTACAACCCATTTGCTATTATTTTTATAATTTTTACTCATTTTCTAATTCATATGGAATTTATTGCAGCCCGTTCTCCATTTTTAGAATTGCTGGCCATTTTCTAGTTAGTACCAGGGTCAAAAAATTAACTAAATATGTGGGAAATTTTGAAAATTCGCAAATTTTTGCTGGGGAACGAAATATTCTTAATCCAAAAATTAATAGCCATACTAAAACAAATTTAAAAATAAATTAGTACTATGTCATGTTAAATCAAATGAAATACGTATAAGATATCAGTGAAGAACAAAAACAAAAAAAGAAACTTATATCCCATTTGCTATAATTTTTTTGGAATTTTCAACCCCTTTTGATATTACTTTTAACAGACATTGACCATACTCTTAAGCCAGGCCGGAATGCATCCCTCCTCGTCTTGAAAGATTTGCAGCCCAGTAATTCGAGGAAAACAAATAGGCCTAGCTTGGGTATCTTCAAAAACAAATACTGGGCTACCTATTTTCCCAAAGAACTGGTGCATGAGCATTTAGTTTTATTTATTTATTTACTTATTTATGTTTAGGGGACCATGAGCATGTACCTAGGCCGGATTCATGTGAGAGCCTCCCTTCCAGTTAATTATGGGCTTCTCTATTGGGCCTTCATCAGTGGGCTGCATGTTATCAACAAGTGGGAAAATGTGTTCCGTACGAAAAATAGTATGCGCTACGTACGGTACGGGGCACTAAAGGATCGAACCGTGCAACGACTTCCAAACATTGTGTTTGTCGTTCGAACAACACATTTATTCAACCAACAGACGAAATATACTACTGATTGTACATTGAAAATAGCAGCAGCAGCAACCAGGGCTGGGGGTGCAACAGAAGCAGTAAGCAGGCCAGAAGAGTGAAGACGCAGCTCTCTTCCAAACCAAACATCAGCCATCATTAAAAAGGCTTACCAAAAAAGAACAAGTGTATGCATCAAACTAAATAAAGATCCTACTACAGCAAGTGTACGCATCTAACTAACTGGCTCAGTTAGACGTTACTATTTATTAAGCTGTGGAGATTGGCTGACGGCTTGAACCAGATGGGTGCCTGACGGGGGAAACTCCAGCCAGCAGGTCGAAGTCTGATACTTGCGACCCTCTCTCCTACTTTGGGCTACAGAGCGTGGCGGCACATATCAGGGTATGGTGCATGCAGAGACGCATGGTACGCTGTGTACACACAGTTTTGCCTGATGAACGAAACCGCGCTGCCATCATGATCCTTGCCGTCGGTTATCTCCTGTTAATCGGATAATTCAGTCCACAAACAGAAGAGCGTGTACCAAGGCTACTTACCAGCCTCCAGTCAAAATTCCTGAAGGCCCAGAGAAGTTGCGATCCTGCTCAAAGACCTGCAGTGACTGTGATTGTATTTCCGCGAAACAACACGCCCCGGTACATGCGAACGTCATCATCTTTCGCCGTTGTCTGATCGAGCCAGGAACCACCTGCAACTGGCATGCCGCTTTCTTTGAAAGGTTCTGGGATTAGGAAGGGTAGGGACACCAGGCGGCCTACAACATCATATCAAGTTGGAGTCAAATAAAAAAGGGCTCGTGATTTAGTCAATCTTAAGAACAACATGTTATGAGCATGATATTTTTTCAGCAATGTTGACAGTAATATAAGCAAGCCATCATGATATCATAGGAAAGTAACATACTGCTGTAACAGCCATTTGTAGCGATGACTGGAGTAGGCCAGCAATACGTCCAACCATAGAAGGAGTCGACAGCGTAAATGAAGCCCTTGTGTTCCATGGCATCAGAGAACCATGGAGGATATATGATCCTGCGATGGACGTGCAGATTTATCCACTTACCGCAGTGACCTGTCAGATAGGCGAGACCGCGGTTGAAGAATGCAATTAGCCTGAAGTCTTTATAATTCGCAGATCTTGTGGGCACTTGCAGATTACAACCTTGAGCAAATCAAACTTGGTATCATGTGGCTACTGTAAGATTCCGAGTATTCTGGGCCACGGTGCCAAAGTAGTGCAGTGTTAATCGAAGGAAGGGATCAATCGCCGGGTGTAGACCTCCACGAGCATCCAGCTGCCGCGACCATCGACGAGCACCATCCAAGACGTGTTCATGCCGACCCAGTACATACCATTAATGTAGTGAGGCTGACGGGGATCGGATCACAGTCAAGGGGTTGATGCTCGCCACCCTACGATCGTTATGCTGCGTGACACGCCATTTCTGAAGATCAGGCAGCATCAGCAAGCAAGGAGCTGGCTTAAAAAGCTCCGGCCTGAGGGCTTTGAGTAAACGGTACAGCCCCGACAAGCACGCGGCGAGCGGCATGGTACTGAGATTGTCCACACGCGAAACAATGAGCTTGATTACCTCTGTGGGGAGCGAATTCCAGCCACTCTTTCGGCGGACGCTGCTCGGTTCTGCCATTGTTAGTGCTTGGGTTTCGGACGAGGGGGGGAGGCGCCTTAGCGGGGATGGAAGATTGGACGAGATATTGTGCGAAAAGATGGAGAAGCGAATATGTGCTGCGGGAAGTGACAGGTGATGATGACTACAACACGCCGCTTGACTTACGAGACACATACCAGCAGCGTAGGTCATGTCGATGCCAGACAACTTGCTTGAGTGATCACAGTACTGGTACTCCCTACAGTGCTATGCCCTAACTTGCTTGAGTAGAGTAGTAGAGTAGGACTCTGCTCTACTACTAGCACCGGAGGAGTAGTATATTCTAATCTAAAATAGTTACAAACTTCAATGCCCGAGCGTGGAACGACTACGAACCGTGCTCAAAGACCATGTCTACGTGTGTTTGGACATGGGCGACAACTCAGCGCCAACGGTGCTGCTCCCGTTGCACGTATGTGTTTCTGTCCTTCCTGTACGAAATCGTGGTAGAATTCATGTTTCTACTCTGTATCCTACTATTATGCTAGTCCACATGATTATTTCATCTCTGTTATAGCCGTCATGATTTATTTTGTGCTTATTCGGATTAAATCTCGTAGTAACTTGCTCATATTATTCAACTGGCGCAACGTCCCCTATAGCCACTCCTGTTTCATGGACAGCCTGGTCGATGCCTCAAGGAGCCCTTCGTCCACTGCTATGAGTGCCCGATGCTGTTTTGTGGCTCGCCGGCGGACATGGTGCATCACCTCACGGATGCGTGCAGCGGTCACTGCTGGCCCTTGGCGGAGAACATCAAGTACGGAGACGTGCTACCCGTTCACCATGCCGGAGTCGCTGAGGATCACCGCCGCCTGCTAGTTCTCGGAGGAGGACGGCAGCGTCTTCCTCTTGATCGTGGGCACCAGCGAGGGCGCGCAGGCCGCCGCCCCTCTTTGTAATGTGCGTCAGGGCGACGCCGCTGACGCTGAACACTGACACGAGGCCGATGTACGGGTGCGTGGTCAGTGTTACTACCCCTCCGGGTCGGGGCGGCGACACTGGCCTCATCGAACGGACTTGGACTCTGGGGAGCTGGACTACCCCGCCAATGTGGACTTGGAAAACCCATGGCATCCTTTTACCGCCGACGCGGTGCACGGGACTCCAAGGAGGTTTCACCTGGACATACGCATTATCAAGTTAAATGTTGATCATTAGTCTTCGCTCAATGTAATCCGCTGTCTAAGCATGTGGAGACTTCCATGCAGGTCTTGCTCTATTGGAGTATCGCGCATGAATAAAAGTGTATCCGTTTATGTTTAGTCTAGAATCTTCCATGTATGAATTTTACTACAGTACTGGTGAAAGACTTAAGAACCATTTTTAACATCTCCTCTGTCCGCTTGCAAGTCATCCTGATTTAATCCCTCCGTCTAGGTGTATAAGGCATGGTTAATATTACTTAAGTAGTATAGCCAAACTGTTGACTATAAAGAAAGTGCCATGTCATCTGTAGCCAACATGTATAACAATCGATACTCAAAAACTAATTCTTAAGATCATTTCTTACAAAGCACAATAAGTGTTATTTCTCACAAGTTTTGGATGCAGGTTGAACAGTTGAACGCTTTTGTTTGCAAAGATACCTTTTTACCTTATTTCACCCGGATGTTTGTGAGCTCTAGAGATGAAATAATATCCGAAGAAAACCTATCGATACCCGTTACACATGAGATGACCCCACATCCTTTGTCAAAATAAACAACTCCCCGATCAATGCATTCACTCTCGGTGCAACGCACGGCCACCTTACTACTATAGATTAGTATGACCAAAAATTTGAACTAACATTATATATAGTACGATTAAATGCTGATGCATGTCACCTAAAATTATATCATTCAAAACTATGTTCAAATACGAATCCAACGATATAGTTTTGTTGCACATGCACTAAACATTTTGTCAGTTAAATCTCCAGTCAAATTCAATGGGGGACTAATAAACCACGACCGATGTAGTACAAGTGTAGAGGGCGGCGCTGCACGGGAGTCTCACTCTCACCCCGCTCGTGGCGCGGCAGTTAAAGCCGTCATATCACAAAACCCAACCACTCCCAGTAATAAGTGGCCTGGTAAAATAAACGGACAAGCAACCATCACATCCCTCCGTATTTTTGCATTCATCTCTCTGCATTTACTTTCTCCGGTTCATCTCGCACACTCGATCCCTAGCTACTACTCTAGGGCTAGTTCTTTTGGCGGCTTCCCTAGCTTTTCCCACAAGACTAGTCACAGTGGAGAGTAACAATAAGGCGCCTCACTTCATTTATTTGGGCTTCTAAACTACTACTCCGTCCTGGTTTATTCCTCACCATTGTAATTTGTGCTAAATTTTGACCAAGATTTAACTGGTTTATTCCTCACCATTGTAATCCCTCCGTCTAGGTGTGTAAGTCATCTTACGAAAAACCAAATAATCCCAAAACACTTAGGCGCGTGCATAACTTCTACTCCGTACCTCGTTTCTTGTTTCTTGACATTGTCAACCAATAGAGATAAAGAGTGTGCATGCTTTTAATGACTTGAAGATATCAAACACGACATGCAGTGTTTAGTTCATTGCATGCAAATACGATTAATTAGCAAATAAACATTAACGTTCTCGTTTTTCTCCGCCTCCTTGGTCACGGTGCACAGCCTAAGATGACTTACTCACCTAGACGGATGGAGTAGTGCATGTGACATGCACTAACATTTCATTAGTTAAAATTTATGATCAAAATTTGACACAGATGACAAGGGGACCAATAAACCAGACGGAGGTAGTAGTTATGGGATTACTAATCTAGAAGCCTAAAAGAACTGGCCCCTGGTACTCCTACTATAGTAGTACTCAAGTTGAATTCCAATTGCATGGCACAACTTGTTAGGCAAAAAATTCGATACAGGGTGTAGAAGCGGTTTGGGAATTTGCATGCCTTTCCAACCAGTGAGATACTCCGTACAAAGTATGACAGAGAAATAACCACAGAGAAGGAAGCTAAAAAGTAAACAAATCAAACGAGCATTTTTGCATTTGTTTTGCATTGAATCGTTCACAACCTTGACTAGTGCTGTTTTTCTACTTTTACAAAAACCGCATCGTAATGTTAAAAACGTGCATTTGCACGTACATAAGTAATAGTAGTTACTCCCTCTGTCTAGGTGTATAAGTCTTCCCTTTCTTGGTCACGGTGCACAACCAAAGATGACTTATTGACCTGGACGGAGGGTAGCACAGTCTGCAAGCATATATCGAGAGAGACGTGTAGTGTGATAAGTATATAGTAAAGTTTGGTGCTATATGCACGTACTTGCAAAATGCGTACGAATACACAAGGTTTCCAAACTTTCCCTTTTACATACTTAATTAAGGACGCTAAAATTCCTGAACGTTCGGAATTTATCATTTGCGTCCCAAAACTAATGAGGATCGCCTTACGAAACAAAAATTATACTCCTCCTAAAAGCCACGGTGCCGCAGGAGTGCTTAGGGTGCACCACGAGTGCCCTGGTGCGCCGGCCGTTTTCCCAGCGCGTCGACAACAACGCCTTCTTCCTTCAGCCTTGCAACTCGCGAGGTGCTGATTGGCGGCTTGCCGGCGGGCTGAGCGCGATCTCACCGGTGTGGTGATCCGGCGCCAACAGTACTCCTCCTCGCTGGAAGCGTGCACCCGTCCATGTACCGCCAAGCGTAGATGAGGCGCTTGGGCCCGACTGCACTTAGGGCGTCGACCACGGGCGTCCTCCACCACCCTCACGACCCTCGCACGAGCCTTCTGCCAAAGAGCCAATTGCCTGACTCTCTCGACGCGACATAGGCCTCCCAGGCAGCTTGTTCCGCGGTGC
Organism: Triticum aestivum; assembly: GCF_018294505.1. Taxonomy (NCBI): domain Eukaryota; kingdom Viridiplantae; phylum Streptophyta; class Magnoliopsida; order Poales; family Poaceae; genus Triticum; species Triticum aestivum. Next base: position 415,189,434 of record NC_057802.1, on the reverse strand, counting down.
GCTTCTCTTCCTCGGCCTTCTTCTCCGCTCTATTTGGCGCGCTCTGCTGGAGGCAAAGCCTCCCACAGGCGACATCCATTTCTTTCCAAAGCTCCTCAAGGCTGGGGGGCTCGGCGGGCGGCGCGGCGTTCTCCTCGTAGCGGGAGCCGACGCGTCCTCCGGCGCGCGTGCTGGTGAGATTGGGAACGCCGACGCGTCCACCTCGACGCGTCGCGGCGAGGAGCGGAACGCCGACGCGTCCTCCTCGACTAGTGCGGCGCAGGAAACGGAAACGGCGACGCGTCGCGTCGCGGCGAGGAGCGGAACGCTGACGCGTCCTCCTCGACTAGTGGCGCGGAGGAACGGAATGGCGACGCGTCGCATAGCGGCGAGGAGCGGAACACCGACGCGTCCCCTCGACTAGTGGCGGCAAGGGAACGGAACGGCGACGCGTGACCTTCCGCGTGGTGCAGCGAGCTCCTATGGGCTTGGGAGTAGGGCTTGAGGGCGATGCCATGTGGTCGACGTGAGAGGAGGGGGGGAGATAGCGATGAACGTGAACGTGAGGGGGAGGATAGCGATTGTCGTGGGAGGCGCAGTATTATATAGCGAGCAATGGCACACCTACGTAAGATATGGACTGAGCTGCACTGACTTAACTGCAGGTCCAGTTGCATCACTGACATGTGGGCCAGACCCCTGTTGGGCCCATATGTCAGTGACCCAATGCACCTGCAGTTAAGTAACAGCTACGTGGGCATATTTGTTGGAGAAATTACGGAGCGAAGGGGTGGAAATAATTGCTGGTCACAACGGATTGGACGAGCGTGGGGGGGGAGAGCATGCATGCAATTTTTTCACACGGGGTGGAGTGGTGGGACTGCCGGGAGGCGAAAGGAGAGTTTGGCAGGCATATTAGTTCCACACATGGAGAGGAAAAGATTTGGAGGACGAACGGGCTCCTGCAGGTATGGGGAACGGTGCATAATAAGTCATCTTGCTGCCGGGCTAGGTATAGTCTCAAGTCATTAAAACATACACGCCCCCACACATGTTCATATTTCAAGGTCTGCACTAATTATTGCATTAGCGATTGATAAGGCTGGCCATTAATGGGTATCTTAGCTGGTATCATGCACACGGGAATAGCAAACATGCTGATGTGGCAAAGAATTAAAGAAGAGAGGGGGTTAGAGTAACGAGTGTTCATTGCATGCATTGGTAAACACATTTTTTTGTGAAGAACGACAGCACTAGTTGAGTACTTTGCAGACTTCAAAACTATCCACGCCTCTACTATCTTGCTAAGAGTAGGTGAAAATTTTTTGAATCGAGCCCTTTAAACTAGAAGGAGGTAGTGGTACTCTAAGGCTTGCATAGTGGGGAGTAACTTAGACTAGTAACATGCATATGTACTAGTCTATGTTACTACCTCTATAGGCATAGTATCATAGATTAGTATCATAGTGGTCTTCATTTATTGCCATGCATGACACATAGTAGCATCACATTATTATGTTACGGTATCTACCTATGTTACTATAAACCATCTCTCTCTTCTTTAATTGCCTACCACATTAGCATGTTTCGAGTCCCAAGTGCATGATACTACTTTATGTTACCCCCACTATGGCCAGCCTAATAGCTAACCTTGTTGTGATGACAAGATAGGACATGGCACGCACCTGGACGGAGGAACTAGTTGCATTGTGCATTTAAGTTTTGTCTGAAGTCAATGTACTCTACTTTCACCAGACTTATAGAAAAATGTGGTTAAATATTTTTACACTCATTATAAAACGTAGTTCTTATACTCATTATAATCAGTATTGTAGATATTGATATTTTTAGTATAAATTTGGTCGTGGAATTTCATTGATGCATGTCAAAGCATGGAGGAAGTGGAGCTTAGGGCTTGCATTCCCGGTCTCTACATAGGTATTTCTCTTCATAATCCTGTAATTTTAGAGACTGATTGCGCTTTTGTGGTAGCGTCTCTTGCATCGGGGGACTATGACAGGTCTGCTATGGTGTGACCTGAAGATGAAAGCGTTGAGCATCTCGAAGTTGATCAACAATCTTCAATTGTCAAAGATTAGCCGTTCGGCCAATAAGGTGGCACACTTAATCGCTAAGTATAGCTTTGACAATAGATTAGATGGCATTCTTGTAAATAACGTACCGCCTGTGTGGTGAATATTGTATCGAATGAGTGTACTGGTGTGGCTGGTTAATTAATATAAGGTGGTGTAAAAAAGTTAAATTTGGTCAAACACTTTGCAAACGGTTGACGGGAGTAAAAAGGACCAGAGGAGTATCATGCATGCGGAGTAGGCAAAAAAAATTGCTTGTCTAAAAAAAGGCAAACAAATTGCTCGTTTATAGCCGGTCGAATCTCAAAGGGCGCGACCGCGCGAGGGAGGCGAAGGTCGTGGGGAGGCGCGACGTTTGACGGAATTAAGTGAAGTTACATCCACGCGCCGGCATGGCGTGCGAACAGGCGAAGCTAGACCGTCAGGCCTACGATATGGGTCTAGTAGACATGACATCTAGTGGGCCCGCATAGTTCTCGAGAACTCTTTGGGGGCTTGCAGCCGTTTATCCACCGCAAGCCAGCAACCACACGCCGTTCACACGCCCTACTCGTCCCTGTCTTACCTTACAACAGTTCGCTCCCAGTCATCCCGTCCTTTCACATTTAGTTCGCTCCCAGTTTTTTTTGCGGGGTACAACAGTTCAACTTCTCCTAACCCTCCTCCAAAATCCATGCCTCCCAAATCTCCATGGTCGCCGCTGAGTAACAGGTTAGAGCCATCACCGGCGATCAGTTCATCGTCATCTACACACTGGATCCGAGACGGTGAAAGCATGGCTTGCTCGCTTCCTACGCATGTTCAACAGTTCAACGGATGAGTGGGTTGCTGGGCTAGATGTTGAGTACACCACAGTCCTGGGACGAGAGAAGGCTCTAAAGGACGAAGAGAGGAAGAAGCCCGCCGTGATCCAGGTTTGCGTACATAATGTTTGCTTGGTCTACCACATATGCATGCCGACGTTGAGTGCCAGAATTTTAGGAACTTCCTCAAGGACAAAAGAGTGAAATTCGTTACTTGTAGGCTTTAAGAACGATAAGGATGTCCTTGCGCCGGAATAGGTCTCGTTGTAGGCTAGCCCTTCGATCTCCAGAAGCAAGCCTGGTGTCCTCCTCTCAACCTTCAATGCTGACCCTGGGCAGCAGCCATGATTGATCCTTCATACGCTAAACTGAAGAAACCTCTCACGAGTTTCATCATGCATGGGAGTCGAAGACATTAGATGAGATCACATCCTGTACGCAGCATGGATGCCTACCTTTGTTTAAATATCTACAAGGGTTGGATGAAGAAGCAAAGCCCAGTGTCCGGTTCAAGCAAAGAAAGCGTCGGCGACAGAGGAAGAGGAAGAGCGACGAGGACGAAGTCGAGGACGTGGACTCGGACTCCGAGTAGGGTGGCAGTGTCGTCGCTCATGCTGGTTCTACTGCAGTGTCAAGCGGACTAGTTGCTTAGTTTATTTCAAGGGTGTGTTGTGCTGAGGCCCCAGCAGAACTATGTTTATGTTCTTTCCTCGTTATTTGAACTCTTTAGTACGTACAGTAGTACTAGTACTATGTCTTACTACTGTTCTTCTTGCAGTTGGTACTACTCTCGTATCTTCCGTGTTCCTACTGTACTTAATACGCTCGTACTAGTAGTAATAATTTGGGTCCAGTCTATTTGTGAAAGAAGTTCAACGGAGCGAAGGAAGAAGACGGCAGAAGAGGTGAAGAAGCCTTCTAGCCATCCATGTTGCATCAAACGGCTACAATGAGTCGACTGACCCAAATTGCTCCTTCAGATTGCAGGATCCACGTGGCATTCAAGGTCTCGAAGGTAGATTCTGCGTTCGCACCCGGTTTGCGGGCTCGACGCGTGCGCGACCGGCTGCCGCCGCGACCGGCTTCTGGAGACGACAATGACACGCTAGTTCCTCCTCGCCGGCGTGCTGGAGCACATGCTCGTCCCCCTCTTCGTACGCTGCGTGCATAGATGCGGCTCCACCAGCTGCTCGCGTGCTTGGCAGCGCGGCGACATCGCGAGGAGGGACTGCAGACGACGTGAGCGGGCGAGCCTTCGGCTTCATGGCACAGGGATGGCGGTGATGGGCAAGAAATTGTTGGCCGGAGCAGGCGGGCGCCGGCATGCCCAACGGCGGCGGCGGCATATTGATGAGTGCGCGTGTGGGAGCTTACTTTAGTTTTATATATAAGGTTAGTCAAACTTAAAAGAAAACCGTGCTAGTACACGTAAACATTAGACTTAGGCAGCGCTTTTATTAGTTAGTACCACAACCACGATACGGAATCCTGTGCAAGCGTGTGAACCGCGGCCGCGCGGTCGATCGAACGGTGCGTCACCGTGTCGCGCTCGAAGGACATCCACCGAACCTTTTTGTGTGTGTGAAAAAAATCCTCGAATATTACTCAACTTTTTTTTCCTGTGAAAGTTCTTGACGCTGCAATATTTCCATATATTTGAATTTAGCTCCAGTTCGTGTTTATTTGGATTTGGACGTTTTAGGTGCGCCCTAGTTTTTTTAATACTGATTTTGTGTGTGTGACTGAGAGAGAACGTGTGTATGTGTCCATATGTGTGTTGTGGCGGAAGGGCAATGTGGAGACGGTGTGCGTGTGATACAGACATAGAGAGGTGTGAATGTGCAAATGATCATGCATGAGTGAGACATAGACAGATGCCGATACATTGTGTATACATGAAAGAACGGTCTTCTAGTTTACTTGTGTGTGTGTGTGAGAGAGAGAGAGAGAGGGAGAGAGAGAGACAGAGAGAGGAGCATCCGTAACACAACAACCATCTCTCTCGATTCGTCTGTCCCTCGCACGGTCGCATGCAACACATGCATCAACGCGCACATTTTGACACCCTCACCCGGCCCCTGCCCACCTCAAGGCCCGCACAATCATTTCGTGAATACCCATTTCTCTCCTTAGGTTAGTTTTCTCTCAATATCTGACACACACACACAGAGAGACACACGCAGCACAACACACACACACACACTCCCCCAAGCACGCAATTCATCCCCATCCAAGGTTATACGGCGACCACTCTCGCTTGTGCTTCTTTGCACCCCAACATGCACAACACCTCAATCTTCAAAGAGGGCATCGAGCAGATCGAAGACGGCGACCACACCGCGCTAGAGAATGCGGGGTCATTTGGAAGCAGGGTGATGTGACGACGACTAACCGACTCCTCCCCCACCCTCTCTCTCTCTCTCTCTCTTGCACAAAATTACCAATCCCTCTCTCCCCCGCACAAAATTATCAATCCCTCAACCCACGAGATCCTTCCCCTCTCGTCCATGTTTTTCCAGCTCTCTCATCAAACATGTTGTCTCTTCTCCTTCCACGTATACAGAATCCAGATGCACACGCATCTCATGTATATTACATGTATCCATCTTTCTCACAGACCTAACTTCTTCCTCTCTCTTTCTCTCTCTATCTCTCTCTCTCTGTCTCGTTAGGTTTGTCTCCTACTCTCTTGTCCACATACATACAATCTTTCCCGCCCTATCTGCTCCATCTTCAAAAGCTCTCTCTGCACGTTTCATTCACACATTGGGATATGTCAAAATGTTGCTTCTATAATGGCTGATGTAGAGTTATGGTTGTTTTTGTTGCATCCTACAAAGTAATAACTATGAAATGCATTTAGATTCTCATTTGACTGGGATTATGTGAGTTTGAGCATGTTGTGAAGTACTATAGACCTTGTATACATCTTGGGATTCGACAATGATTGTAACTATTGAATTGTATAGACCATTACATTCGAAGTCAATAGCCTAATATATTTATTTCACAATTTCAACAAATGATTAGTTCACTACAAACTAAGAAAACAAATGTGTACTCCCTCCGTTTTTATTTAAGTCCGCGTATTAGCATTGGTCAAAGTCAAGTTTTGTAAACTCTCAGAAAGCTTATAACAAAAATATTAACATATACAATAACAAATAAATACCATTAGATTCATTATTGAATGTACTTTCACATCATACATATTTGTTATGGTAAATGTTTATATTTTTCTATAAACTTGGTCAAACTTTAGGAAGTTTGACTTCGGTCAAACCTAATATGCAGAGTTTACTACTACTACTCGCTAGTTGCTTAGCCGAATCACTCAACACGCCACACGGGGAGTCCAGTGTCACAAAATTTTGAGGTCGGCGGGAAAATCTCCCGCGACCCTGATTCGAGCAGTGGGAAGTTACCATCATAGCCTTCGGAACAGGCCTACGGATGACGCTTGGTAGGGGGCTGTTTTCATAACTTCAGGTTCACCCTACCCAGCCAACCCCACCCCGGCACCCAGAGTAGTACACCTGAAGACTCCCCATTTTCTATCCCCACTGCAAAATAGACTTCTCCACGGCACCACAGCCTTCGTGCTCCTCCCCTTTACATCGGCGCACTCGTCCACCGCAGTGCATCTGCCTCATCAACGACCTCGTACGCCGCACTGGAGCCGGTCCACCGTCGTCGTCGTACACGGAGCCTCTTCCCCGGCATCGTCTTCCACGGTCTCGGATCTGCTTCCCGGAAGCCGACGCCAAGCGCAGAAGTACCACCGTCGTGGACAATGAACTGACTCCCGTTGCCGGCCATGACTCACAGAGGCCGCCGCGACCATCGTTCTCCTCCTCGATTGGTAATGTGTGTATTGAATCACTTAGCAGTACCTACCCTTCAAATTTCCTGGGTGCTATTATTCCCGTAAAAGTAATTGGTTATAGCCTCCATTGTCCAACAGAATATCAGCTTGTAATTGTGCATCGCTCCTGTATCGCGCTAGTAGAGAAGAGAGTAGAGATAGCAGAGACGTCGGGAAAGGATCGCGCGCACGCGGGAAAAAGCGGCCGGGTGTGCGCTAGTTTTGGCGCGCGGTGTCCGGCGCGCTTTATAAAATCCAACGCCCTCCCACCGCTCTATGCCTTGCCACCGCTCTCTCCCCGCTCTGTGCCTCACCACCGCTCTGTCCCCACTCTTGTTCGCCTCGCCGCCGCCGCGCCACCATGCCGCCGCGTCGTGGGGAAACTTGGGGATACCGCGGCGTCCGCGCGCGCCCCTCCGGCGGCTTCTCCGCCAAGATCCGGTTCGGTGGGATGCGCCTCGGCCTCAGCAATTTCGATACCGCCAATGAGGCCACCCGCGCGTATGACACGGCGGTGTGGCGCCTCCGGTGGCCACATAGAACATTGAACTTCCCCAACGTGCCGAAGCGGGAGCGGGCGCAGGAGCTCGCGCCTCTGCCGCGGCTTAGGGCGCTGTGGCGCCAACACTTCCCGCATGACATCATCAACGAGCGCGAGTTCTACACGCAAAGGAGGGCGGAGAGGGATAAGAGGAGGGCGGAGCGAGCCGCCTATCGCGAGGACAAGCGTAGGCGAAAAGCGGACGCTCAATTCAACATGAGGGTAGGAGCAGCGTCGCCCTGGGAATCCGACGACGATCGGTATCTTCACGCCTACAGTCAGACGTCGGAGGAGGACATCACCGAGGAGTCGGACGACGAGGAGTATTTGAATTGTATTTTTTTTATCTATCTATGGTGAGAACTATCCTCTACTCTCTAGTATCTACTTCTCGATCTCAGCACTATAAACACTTTTTAAAGCGCCGCGCGTTGCGATTCTGCCGGAGATGCTCTAACATGGCAGACGAGTGCTTTAATGTTGCCCACAAGATGCGCGAGTATTACTAGTAGTATATTTTTCTTGCCATGTTGAGATTTTAAAACCACGAGTGCGAACATGCAGAGGAGCAATGAAGACCAAACACGGGATATTCGGGACATCTTCAAGGAGCGTGGCAAGTTAAAGAGGAGCTGCACCGAACCTGTAAAACGAGCTTTGGTAAGTAACACCCTTTCAATTACTTTCGTGTAGCCTCGTGTTCTTCGATGTGTATATGTTGTAGTTTCTGTTTCTCTTAAGCGTGGTGTTCTTCGATGTGTAATAAGAAGAGTCTTAATCGTCCTAATGCTTTCGTTTTTAGCTTGATGTAGGAAGTGGGTGTTCTCACCTTGTAGTCTGTTTTTATTTTTTTCCTTTTGAATTCACTTCTCCGAGTTCTGTTTATCTGGCTTCTACTAAATGGATCTAGGTTGCTCTGAGTATTGATCTAAAAAAGAAGTAACTTCATGTCAGGATGCAGTTCCTGCGAGGAGGGAAGTATGGTCAACCTCGAGATCATGTTTCCAAAATGAGGCTGGATTACACACAAGGTGCCAGTTCCCTAATGATGCTGGATTAGACACAAGGTGCAAATTCCCAGATGATGCTGGATTACACACAAGCCAGGTGGAGTCGTCAGCTGTTCGTGTCCTCGTGGCATTAGTAAAGGCTGAAAGAAAGCGTGCAGCAGCCCTTGAGAATGTAGCTGAGTTCCTGAAGAAGCGAAAAGAGCAATCAGATGCTCTCTTCACCCAAGCCAAAGAAGAGATGGAAGAAGCCAGAAATAAGCTAGCAGAGGCAGAGCAGGCTAGGCGTCTCCTGCTATCTAAAACTGTTGTCAATACAAAATTTCCTTCATAATAGCTAGGTTCAAATGTTTATCCAGTCAGCATGCCTGTTGTGATGTCCGTGCATCTACTGATGTGGCACAAAATGTTTTTTTGGGTCATGTAATAACAGCAATTACTTTCCAAACAATAACAGACGAAGCATTGGACATGGTATAGTTCACGCGCAAGCCCGACATTCCAAGTTCAACTTCCACATCAAACTCATGTTCACAGATATCTGCACATTCATACATAATGTCCACAACCATGATTCACTTCAAAGCCAAAAAAAATGTGAGGAGAGTTATAAATAAAGAAAATCCTCTACTAGTTCCTGCTACCAGTGCGAGCACAACAAGTCAAGACCATGCGTAAATTAATTATATTTTAGTCATTTTTTGTGTTCTAAAATGCCTGCCGGCTCGCGGAAGGACGTGTTGCCGGCACACGCGCGGATTCAATGAAGGCAGGCGGGGCAGTCTTAAGCTGGTTGCACGCGGCGAGGAGGCGTGCTCAGCCGGGCCTGCAGCGAGTGCGGCCCTCTTGGCCGGCGCGCCGGTTCAATGCCTGCGCTATGAGAGGTCGCGTCCGTGTCAGAGCAATCACTCCCTCCAGTCCTTTTTTGTTTGGGTATAACAAAATCTCGTTTTCCATTCACATTTTACAAGTAAAATTCATGGACAAACTTTGACCCAAAGTACGATGGGGACTAGTAAACCAGAATGGAGGTAGTAGTTTTTTTAATCAAAGAAGGGTTTCCCCTTCCGATTTTCATTACTGAAAACCAGCATCTAAATCTAAACCATAGTATTTGCCCTAGAACTACCAGGTTCAACATCTCGCAACATAAACCCATACAACCTCCATCGCAAAAAAACCATACAACCATACGCCAAGGAGGTACGTAGTACTATGAATTCCATTTTCGCTCCATACCAATCGTTCTAAAAACTACTTACTACTTATAACGCGCCATTGAAAATCGGAACTCTTAACCCCGCTAAAAAAGATATTTTAAACGTGGCTACTCGATTTGTGGCAACTGGCGAGCCACCGCGCTCCAAGTCGTTCACCTATGGTCCCGACCATCAACTCCTACGGATCAAATTATCACGCGAGCTGACTATTCCTACAAAGGTGCTCCACCACGTACCCGGTACCCGCGAATGCAGCAATCGTGCACCTAGGGTTTTAGGGTTTATTTGTTAACGTCGCCTTTATGTAACACTCATGTGTGCGAGACAGCGAGAGGCCGACTACGTGCGTGCGCGTCTTCTCTTCGTATATGTACTCCACCGTTTGTCTGGTGTCCAAAAAATTATAATAACTACTAGCAATGTGCCAATGCGTTGCCACACGATCAAAGTAGATTAATACATATTCACCGATTTGATAGAAAAAAAAGTCTAGTTTTGAAATACGTATATCACTAAAAATATGTTATGTTTCACTCAAAATATATTCCTTTGGCGGTTTGATGAGATAAGGGAGGAATGTTGTTGGTTTCAAGATTCGAGAAGTGGTATATGTCTAATTTCTACTCTTACTAGCAAGATGCCCGTGCGTTGCACGGAACATCAAGATCTTGTGGGAGAAAAGGATGAACGAGGGAAGGCCTTATCTGCAAATGTGGTGAAGAGTGCGGGTAAATTGCCATATTTTCCTTCCTATCCGTCAGATATAAATCGGATGACCTACATTGCAGGATGGCAGGCCCACCATCATCACCAACTCTATTTTTATCCCTACTCTTATAAAAAGCATTATCGGTGATGATCGTGTGCCTGCCATCCTGCAATATAGGCCGTCCGATCTATATCTAACGGATAGGAAGGAAACTATCGCAATTTTGCAAAAAGATACCCACACCCCTCTCCACATTTGCAAATAAGGCCTTCCCTCGTTCATCCTTTTCCCCCACAAGATAAACTACTCATACAAATGCATCTTGATTTTCCGTGCAACGCATGGGCTTCTTGCTAGTTGTTGCAAAAAGCCCATGTGTGTGTGAGAGAGAGGGAGAGTGGAGGAGGACAGAGTGCATGTGTGACAAAGGCACAAGGAGTGTGTGTGCGATAGGTATCAGCTTAAAATGAGGCGATAGTGTGTGTGTGCACGATGAGAGGGCGTGTCTCAAGAAGGGAAGAAAAATATACATAGATACAAGGAGCGGGAGAGAGACATGTATGCGATGGTGGAAGCACGAGTGTGCGGGTGTATAAACCTATCTAGAGGCTAGCTAGTCGATAAATGTTTGTGAGAGAAATACGAGTCGGGTGCGAAAGCGAGAGTTTTGTGTGTGTGAGAGAGAGACGGTAGTTGGGAAGGGGAGTGGAAGTAGGAGTTCTGTGTGTGTGTCTGTGAGAGAGAGAGGAGATGGTAGTCGGGGTTGTCTGATCGGTAAACAAATGAATAATGTCAGTCTGGGATGGAGACGAAAAGGAGACCGCAACAAATGTTGTGTCTATAGGAGAGAGAGAGAGAGAGTAATTTTACTGGTATGAGTCATATGTAGAGACATATAGGGTGTGTGAGAGAATCCCATAGAGAGAAAGACAAAGTGAAAGACGAGTGGAGACTGTGTGTGTGGCGGTGAAAAGAAAGCTTAGGTACCGAGTGATACCAGAGAACAGTAGAGACGTGAGAGATAATGAAAACCGTGTAATGTATAATGATAGGGAGAATGTGACACTTCTCAAGGGAGACGTCGAGAGACCATGTTTGCGAGGATAGGAGAAACATGAAGTGAGCGTGCGGGTGAGCTGGAGAAAAGAGAGTGATAGCTACCTGAAGGAGCATGCATGCGAGAGAGATCGGCGTGAAAGGAGTGAACAAAAAAGGGATTCAAATATTTGAATTCGAGATGATGATACATGTAATCCATACTCGAACCAAAATTGATCTATCAAACATGCATAAACATATGAATTCACGCACATCTATGTTATTTAATATGTAGATATTACTGATCCATACATTTTAGTAGAACATAATTTGGTTAAATTTTTTCGAATTCAACCTTAAGATTTCGATATTGTTGTATTTGTAAATAATATTATACATATAAAGGAGCAGAATTCTTTGTTGTGCTTTTGAAAGTATATATAAAAAAATGATGTATATAGAATGTAATTCCAATTGAAAATGGATCCCGCCCGAAAAAAAGAATACAAACGGGATTCAAATTGAGTTGGCACGGTAAACGTGCACTCTGCAAAATTTGAACGAAGTGGGGAAAGTCGCAGTAAGCACCCGAAACCAAAATCTGCGAGATGGAAATCACTACTGCCTATCCCTGCCATGCAAAGCCTATCTGCTGGATTTCTATAGGTTTCGATAGGGGTAGGTTTGTAATTTCACCTAAACCTGACGTAACCGCCTCTCACCCGGATTCATACACGGTGGGCGCCAAAACACAATGTGTCCTCGGCCGAAATCGACTCCCTCCCCGATTCATATTCATACACGGTGGGCGCCAAAAACAAACTCTCGTCGGCAAATATTTGGTGTATGCGAGATCACCGTCCAATCCCGAACCGACTAATGTTGCTGTGATGTAGTAGAAATTTGAAACGGGGGCTAAGTTTGTAAATTTCCTCGCATTTGAGACAACCGCGCCCCGATACATGGTTCCCCCTTCCTCTATACCTCCCCTTTCCCCATTCGTACTCCGTGGGAGCCAAAACACCCTCTCCACCCCACCCTCCTCCGTCCGCCGCCGTCCGCCACCCCATCCACCGCCGTCCTCCTCCACCATGCCGGAGCTGATACCCCGACGCCGCCGTCCATTACAAGAGATCGACCTCTCTCATCCACGGCTTCGGACCGGGATCCTTGCATCCCGTCCTCTCGCTTCATCCCCGCCGTCGTCCACCTTGCCGGCACCGCTCCTACGACCATCTCGTCCACCGCGCCCCACCGCCACCGTCTACCCTCCTAGATCTGCTTCCACGCCGCCGACAGCCATCGCTACCGCAGCACCGTCAAATTCTTAGCAGATGCGTACACGGCGCCGCACCAGAGGCGGTACTCTTTCGTATCTGCTCAACTTATTTATCGCAGCAAGAAAATAGATCGCCACTGCTTTACTCTGATTTCTTGTCTTGGTTGCGAAGTTGCCTTTGTCCGGTTTGCACCTTCAGATCCGCCATGGCACGCTCAACACTATACTCCCAATGCTTATGGTTTTCCCCTTATATATTTCACAATAGTTAAATCATAGTAGACTAAATTTCAAAATTGGGTCAGTCGATTTTTCAGAGCTCGCCGGAGTTCGCCGGTGCGATCGAAGGGGCTCGGGTGGTTCTGGGGCCTCGCCGAACGAAGAAAACTCAACGCGGGTGGGGGTTGGGGCGGGGGGTGGGGGTGGCGGAGGAACACAGGCGGTGGGGGCCGGTGGTCCGGCCGGCGGCCCGTGCGGTGTTCTGTATGGGAAGAATCAGAGACAAGGAAGAAGAAGGGTTAGGAGACGTAGGATCTTCATCCAACCACCTGAAATGGTCGAGAGACAGCTGGGAGTTGCATTCTTAATGCGCTCTGGTTCATCATGTGTGGGCAGTGCGCAACCAACGTTTTATTATCCAAAATCTGCTTGCTCTTCTTTGCCATGTTCCTCTTCCGTTCTTCTTTAATATGTACTCTCTCCGTTCCTAAATACAAGTCTTTGTATAGATTCCACCATGGACTACGTATGGAGCAGAATGAGTGAATCTACACTCTAAAATGTATCTGGATACATCTGTATGTGATCCATAGTGGAAATCTCTACCAAGACTTATTTTTTGGAACGGGGGGAGTATGATAGTAGTACAGTATGTTCCTTGTACTGAAGATGAGCAGGGACATTTGCAATGTAGAGGTCTATACGGTTGGTTGTGATGGACACTTTGAGCCTCTTTGATTCGTAGGATCTTGTAAACATAGGAATAGGATTTGTAGTGGCCTGCCCACTTGAATCCTATAAGAATAGCAAGGAAATGCAGGGAGTCGTGTCGCCTTTGAGAGTTACACTGATATTAATAGTACCGCACCTTCACTTGAAGAGAGCTGGTATCCGAAGCCTTTCTAGCCGTACCGGCAATACTAGCACATATATTCCAGCAAGTTCCACTTTGCTGATTTTACTCTGATGCTTAAGGTTTTCCCGTTATATCTACACTATGATCTGTGTAGCTGCTTTGTGTCGCACTAGCAGCAGTCCACTCTTGAAGCTAAACACTAAAATGACTTACAAAATTGGCACCAAGGCATTGAGTTCCATTCTGGATGCAATGAAACTCATACACTCCCCACCTATTGATTCTTGTTCAGAATATGATCCTAATGACTACTCTAACCTCGAGGAGTCAAAGGCAGATGGCCTGTCATGTTCACCCATCAAGGTGCCTGTTCTAATTTGGCAATGTTTTATTGATTGCGGGTATCTTGCATATGTTGTCTTGCATTTCTTCTACTTTGTTGCACCGCCATCTGCTTAGTTTACTCATCATATATGTCGAGATGCCATGCCCATCCATTATGAATACATATTCCATCTGTCATCATACCATGTTTTTCCACTCAAATGTTGTTCTTGTGCATCATACATCAAAAATGAAGAGGGTGATTGCCGAACCTGAAGGAGCACCAGCAACTTCCTTGAAAAACGTGGTGGTGCCGGAGAAATCAGACAGCACCCCACTTATATTGGCTGTATAACCAGTGACACAAAACGTAGGACCGACTCCAGTAGACTGTACCCATACTTCACTCGCCACACCACTAGCCCCACCACACAGGACCTGCAATCCAGCAAAAGGTATACCGATTTCATTTACCATAGCGCCAGCTGTACCACAGAAAAATCCCACTCTAGCAAAAAGTACAGCAAGTCCACCGGTCGAAGACCTATCCCAACTGCAGAGACGGCCAATTCCTGCAGATTGGAACCCCATTCCATTTATTCCCAGTTTAAAAGACAATGCTTTCAATGTTGTTAGGGACTACGTGCATATATTCCCATCATGGGAAGATTATTGTGAAGACAAACACCATTTTTCACATCTTCCTGTCCAACTTACGTGTAAGTGCTATTATTCATGGTTATTATTTTCCTGTTTTCTGCTGATTGAACACATCAATGATTTACATTACATTGTTGTAACTAGGCGAGGGTCAATCTGGATAGTCATGAGGAGCAAAGCTTGCTTGTGCTTTTCAAGGAAGCATTGCAGCAGTATCGGTGTTACCTGAGGAAATCACACTTTGATGGCAAGTCTATAAACGAATTTCCGGTGAAGTCTCCTGTGCTAAATTTAGAAGACATTGAATGGAAAAACCTTGTTATGCACTGGTCTCGTTCCCGGGATGAGGTACTGTCTATGAAATCACATGACAATTTGAACTTCTACCTTTCCGCATGTGCCTTACGGATCTTTTTTGCAGGAAATCTGCTCGAAGAAGAATTCCGGTTTGACAAGAACGACAGGATATCGCAAATATGCTGCCCGCTGCTTTGCTCTTGTTAGTACCTGTTGTCCTGTATCACTGTACTTGCATACATACCTGGTTCATTATGTGACAGTAGTATGCATGATAGCTTGCTTATCAATTGTTCGCTACAAATTATCTGATCTGTATGAATGGTTACATTAGTGTAGAATATATCCAATGCCAATGTTTTTTTAGCTCTGCATTGTTCTTGTAAGTACATGCTGTCCTTTATCAGTGTACTTATAATGATAGGTAGTTGTTCATGTACCATCACTCTGCAGCTTATTTTCCTTTGCCCTCCATTTTCTACACATCAGATCTATATTTACTCTTACCATAAGGTTGGTACTGAAGAAGTTTAGCTGTGCATTGCTCTTGGCTGTACCTTTTGCCTATATCGCTGCACTTACATTTATAGCTACTTGGTTATGTAGCATCACTCTTCATCTTATCTTAAATATTCTCCATTTTTTCGTATATTATCACATCTATATTTACGCTTAACAAAATGTAGAATAAAGGCAATGCTTTTGAAGAAGATTCTGTGGTAAACTTCTTGAATTGCCCCCCCCCATCAGCATGGACAAGGCCTTTATAGAGCCTGTCTTCACCAATAATGTAAGTTTGTCCACCTCAAGCCTTCAAACTTTGTTGTATATATTTGGTTAGGCATGACTGCAACAGCTGTTTATTTTTGGTGTTTGCATCAAATTGCTTGTTTAAAGTTTATTATGTAGTTCATAAACAAAAGTTTGTCCTTTCTCAATTTAAGTTTTCAGTTGTACAACCAAGTTCCTTCTTCATACCATGTAAATTAAACTATACAGAGCAAGTGATCTTCTTTTGCACTGCATGTATGCTTCTGTTCTTCATCCGTAATCCAGTGGTGTGGTGAACCTACCCACTACAGCACAATGTCATATTCTGCAATGTCTTAACTATGAACAATGTCATATCATTCTACTATTATTTAAACCGTCTCTTTATTTGCCAATCTGAAATGGTATAAATTTACAGCACACTAACCATTGATACTTATGAGTTCTTGATCTGTAATCCAGTGGTGTCGTGAAGCTGCCAACTCCTTCACAATGTCATTTCCTGCCATGTCTTGACCTGAACAATACCATATTGTGTTAATGCAATTTTAAACTGTGTCACTTTATTCGTCAGTAAGAAATGTGATGAATTATCAGCACTAATACTTTTATGTGCAAAACCTGTCATCTGTCTGCTTGTTTATCTTTCAGAGTGAGGAAGATATAAGTGTTGAACAAGCGCAGTCTCATCATCTTGCTCAGCTGCTTGCGCTGCAGCTCCCCAGCAGGGCTAACCTTTCTTGAACTCTGTTGAAGTGCTGTAGGGTTTGTATATTATTTTGTCGGCGTGTTTATTTGCACTGGTGGCGATCTTTGATGCCCAGTGTATGTAATCTGCTGTCTGCTTGTGCTTTATTATCATAGTGGCGAACTTTGATGCCTAGTGGATGTAATATGCTGTAATTTCTTTATTGTATAGTCTAGGTTTTTTCTTATTCACGATG
The DNA here is from genome assembly GCF_018294505.1 of Triticum aestivum. Classification (NCBI taxonomy): domain Eukaryota; kingdom Viridiplantae; phylum Streptophyta; class Magnoliopsida; order Poales; family Poaceae; genus Triticum; species Triticum aestivum. The sequence continues at coordinate 415,172,829 of NC_057802.1, read as the reverse complement.
CTGTAGTTATTTTACTGTATATATATCCTGTCTTCGCAGTAAACCGGCCAAACCGTAAAATTATGGTACATAATCGGGCCGTCATGCAATCAAGATGTAGGTTGGGCCTGAAACGTGCCGAACAGCTCACGGGCCGGCAGCAGCCCGAATGAACCCCGGCCCATGATTGTGCGAATCAAATCACGGGCTTTTAACAGGCCAAAATTGTCTCGGTCCTTGTTTGGCCCAATCAGATATCGGCTGCGAGCAGGCCAGATGCAAATCGGGCCGTAGTTAGGCCCAACTATATGACGGGCTTTTAACAGGCCGAAATTAATATAGGGCCGAAATGTTAAACGGGCCCTTAACAGGCCAAAACTAATATCAGGCCGAATTACTAAGTGGGCCTTTAGCAAGTGGGCCCAAAAGCATAGTGTCCAGTTGACGGGCCGAATCTGATATGGGCCATAATTGAGCCCAAAGCCTCTTAAAGGGCCGGACCTGATCTGGGCCGTAATTTGACCCAGAACATGGCGGGATTTTAACGGGCCGGATCTCATATGGGCCACTATTAGGCCCGGAGCGTGGCAGGCCATTAATGGACCGGATCAAATATGGGCCGGCATTTGGCCCAAAACATGGCAGCCAGTTAATGGGCCGGCCTACTAGGGTCCTCAAAATCTTGTGGGCCTACAGCTGGGCCGACCCATTAATGTCGGCGAAATCTCGTGGGCCTTTAGCTGGGCCGGCCCATTATGATCCGCAAGAATCTTGTGGGCCTTTACTTGGGCCGGCCCATTATGGCACACAAAAATCTTGTGGGCCTTTACCTGGGCCAGCCCATTATGGCCCGCAAAATCTTGTGGGCCTTTAGCTGGGCCAGCCCATTATGGTCCACAAAATCTCGTGGGCCTTTAGCTGGGCCGGCCCATTATGGTCCGCAAAATCTTGTGGGCCTTCAGTTGGGCCGGCCCATTTAAACTTGATGGGCCGGTCCACGTGTCAACATATCATAGGCGCGCCTCGCCCATTGGATGAGTGACACCTGTGCCAACGCGGACCTGACACGTGTCTCCTCCAGCCAATGATGATTTTACACGTGGAAAATCCCCATTGGTCGGGGCTGTTAACGGGTTATCGGATCCAAAACCCGACCCGATAGCTTAACGGCGTTCCGTTACGGTGGATGCCACGTGTCGGTCACCCTTGACGAAAGCACTTCTGTGACACGTGATTTATCGTCATGAAAGTGGACACTTCCGTGATGATAATTTTGGTAATGTCATGGAACACTTCTACGACAGCACAGGTATGAATATCTTGATTCTTTCATAAATTTGTCATGGATGTACATGCATGACAAAAAACGCGACCTACTGTGACAAACACGTATCATCACGGAAGTGTATTTTTTTTGTAGTGTCCTAGCGTGCCTTTTCCAGTCAGTCTCCCCTCATATATACCGCGATTGAGGGAGACCAATCTTCTTAAGGTCAGGAGTGAAGTCAACACAAAACCCAATGAGCTCCTCTGTTTGATGGCCCGTGGAGATGCTTCCTTCTGGCCTAGCACGGTTACGAACATATTTCTTTAAGACTCCCATGAACCTCTCAAAGGGGAACATATTGGGTAGAAATACATGGCCTAGAATGGCAATCTCGTCGACTAGATGAACTAGGATGCACGTCATGATATTGAAGAAGGATGGTGGGAACACCAGCTCGAAACTGGCAAGACATTCCACCAAATCACTCCTTAACATTGGTAGGATTTCTGGACCGATTACCTTCTGAGAGATTGCATTGAGGAATGCACATAGCTTAACAATGGCTAATCAAATGTTTTCCGGTGGAAGCCCCCTCAATGCAACCGGAAACAGTTGCGTCATAATCACGTGGCAGTCATGAGACTTTAGGTTCTGAAACTTTTTCTTTGCCATATTTATTATTCCCTTTATATTTAACGAGAAGACAGACGGGACCTAAATACTGATCAGCCATTATAAGAATATTTCCTTCTCTTCTTTGGTAAGAGCGTAGATGGCAGGACCTTCATACTGCTTTGGATCCATGCCATCTTTTTCGCGCACACATTGCTGGTCCTCCCATGCCTACAGTGTATCTTTTATCTTTCCATACATGCCCAAGAAGCCTAGCAGGTTCACGCAAAGATTCTTCGTCACGTGCATCACGTTGATTGTAGAGCGGACCTCTAGGTCTTTCCAACAGCGTAGGTCCCAAAATATAGATTTCTTCTTCCACATGCGCGTCCCTCAGCGTCATTCGGAATAGATAGTCCGCCGGGACCCTTTCCAATGATTACTTGTAAATCATTGACCATAGCAAGTATGTGATCACCATTACGGAGGGCGGGCTTCTTCCGGTGATCTGCCTCGCCTTTGAAATGTTTGCCTTTCTTTCGACATTGATGGTTGGTCGGAACAAATTGACGATGTCCCAGGTACACATTCTTCCTGCATTTGTCCAAATACTAGCACAAATGCCCGTGCGTTGCAACGGGAGACCAAAAAAACCACTTTACTAATGCAATGGCTCACATCACGAGACATGATGATATCAACAAACTCCTTGAAATCCTCCACATTGTCACATGAGAAAGAACATAATATGAGGAGTGTTGTACAAAGATCACCCATCTTTCTATGTTATAACAGAGAAAAGTGCGGAGTTTGAGTCATAGACAGTAGGAACTCCGAGTACGATTCCTTGTACTTTGGTGATGGGTGCTAGTGAGTTGATCAGAAAAATAAGTGTAAAGATGTTTTTTGTTCTCAGAAAAATATAGCACATGACCAACAAAAAATGAACACCTTTTTATTGTGATTTTGACATATTTTTTGCGTGTGTTATACGTAATATTTTTGTCTTGAGCTAATAAATTTCGGTACGTCAAATATTAGTATTACAACATCATATCTTAGTTCTTGACGTCAACAGTTGTTATATAAAGAAGTGGTTCAACCGTGGCATACGCACCCAAACAAAACACCTACCAATTCAGTTACAAACAAAGCGGTTCAACAAATTTAGACACAAAAGAAGAAGTTCATCGGCCTTGACCATGTAGGTAAATTATGATATTTTTGCACCTTACCGTCTGATCTGGGAGACCGGTCGCACATGCGATGATGATCCGATTGCATGGTCCTGTCATGTCCGCCGTGGGTGATGTTGTGTAAGCCGTGTGTCCGTACATCCCATTAATTTTTTGAATAACCACCCCGCAATTTTTTTTGAATAACTCAAAATCTTGATCGGCCATGACCTAAGTTTTTTTCTAGTGTGCAAAGACATCTAATTTTGTATATGCTCATGTTTTTCTGTATGTGCTCAAGTCTCAACTTGTATGTTCCATAAAAAAATTGTACATCGACCTTTTCTTTGAGAGATGGAATCCTTCTTGAGTCCTCAATCATCATGGCCGATCCCTTTATTTTCTGCCTCATCTTCCGCACGCACATGAAAGCTTCCTTCTCTCATCCCCAGTCATGATTTAATTCCTCATTCCTTCTTTGTTTATTAATCATATCTGAAATCCCTGGTTCTTTCCATATTATCTCAATCCCTCTTTCCTTCCTTATGTTCTCTCAATGCCTCTTTCCTTCCTTATTATGAGACGTCTGATTTTCTCCTTAATGATTCCTGAGATGGCTCCTCGATATCTAAAAGAAAATCGAGACGTATATAAATTAGGAAAATTAGATCTAAGGGAGCGAGGTGGGACTATTTAATAGGTTAATCAACATTGTATTATCATATGTTGCGATCCAGCTTAGTCCAGATTTTTTTTGCATCGGTCGCCTGGGACTATTTGACAGGTGTGAAACCTTTTGTTTGAACACAAACACATCCCAGGTGAACTGGCAACGGCTTGTCAAGTTTGTTGTGAAGGTTCTCAGTTCGATCCCACTTGATAGCAGTTTTTTTCGGCCTTCTTTTATACAGAAGTTGGGCCGGCTGACTTGGGCCATAAAGACGTTTGACGAAAATTTTGATGGTCGTCTGAGTTAGACATAGCGACAGCAACGACGAACGAAAAAACATGGATCGTTGACGGCGGACGAAAAACATCTTAATGACGGACGAAAATTAAGGGGGAAGAAGCAATAGCCCCTTTATTATTAGGGAAAGATATACTTTCGGTGTCATCTAAACAATGCGTGCATGCGTGGTATCCCTTGTTTGTCTGTCCTGAAAAGTTACTAAGAGCAGGCCAATCATTGATGGTTACAAACAGCAACACATGTAGGTCAAATTCCTGCTGTTTGTGCTCATCTCACACACGTACACCTTTTCCATTCCACAACTGTAAAAGTTCTTCAACTAATGGACTTAGGTACACATCAATGTCGTTGCCGGGTTGCTTAGGGCCTTGGATGAGCACTGGCATCATAATGAACTTCTGCTTCATGCACAACCAAGGAGGAAGGTTATAGATACATAGAGTTACGGGCTAGGTGCTATGGTTGCTGCTCTGCTCCCCAAAAGGATTAATGCCATCTATGCTTAAACCAAACCAGACGTTTCTTGCGTCAGCTGCAAAGTCCCCCCCCCCACCTTCTCTAGATTTTTCTCCACTGTGACCCGTCAGCGGGTGCTCTCAACTTCCTGTCTTTCTTACTGTCTTCTTTGTGCCATCGCATCAACTTGGCATGCTCTTTGTTCATGAACAGACGTTTCAACCGTGGTATTATAAGAGCATACCACATCACCTTGGCAGGAACCCTCTTCCTGGGGCGCTCACCCTCAACATCACCAAGGTCATCTCGTCTGATCTTATACCGCAATGCACTGCATATCGGGCATACGTTCAATTCCTCGTAATCACCGCGATAGAGGATGCAGTCATTAGGGCATGCATGTATCTTCTGCACGTCTAATCCTAGAGGGCAGACAACCTTCTTTGCTTCATACGTACTGTCGGGCAATTCGTTATCCTTTGGAAGCTTCTTCTTCAATATTTTCAGTAGCTTCCCCAATCCCTTGTCAGTTACACCATTCTCTACCTTCCATTGCAGCAATTCTAGTGCGGTACCGAGCTTTGTGTTGCGATCTTCGCAATTTGGGCACAACCCTTTTTTGTGATCCTCTAACATGCGATCGAAGTTCAACTTCTCCCTTTCACTTTCGCATTCTCTCTGTGCATCAACAATGACCCGACGAAGATCATCATCGGGCACATTGTCTGGTTCCTCTTGATCTTCAGCTTTCCCCGTTGCAGTATCACCATATTCAGGGGGATAGTTGTCATCATCCTCTTCTTCTTCATTGTCTTCCATCATAACCCCTCTTTCTGCGTGCTTGGTCCAAACATTATAATGTGGCATCAAACCCTTTCAAGCAGCTGGATGTGAAGGGTTTTCGAGTCAGAGTAAGACTTCGTTTTCCCTCAGATAGGGCATGGACAACACATAAAACCATTCTACTTGTTTGCCCTAGCCACTTTGAGAAAATTATGCACGCCCTTAATGTACTCGGAGGTGCATCTGTCACCGTACATCCATTGCCGGTTCATCTGCGTGCATTATATATAATTAAGTGTGTAAAAAACCATTACAAAACATTATGAATAGATAAGTGACCAAATTAATAGAAGTTCATCATCACATTAAAACCAAAGTACAGTAGTGATCAAATGTTATACTGAAAAAATAAATACATAAAGTTCATACATAGTTCTCATAGAACAACCTACATCTCTCTAGAGCATCTAATTAAAACAGACATTGAAACTATGTAAAACATTTAAATGCAACAACAAATGCGGTCATAATCGCAACTAAGGTAACAATTCATCCAACGACATAATGATACCAAGCCTCAGTATCAATGGCATATTTTTTAATCTTTCTAATCTTCAAGCGCATTTCATCCATATTGATCTTGTGATCATGGACAACATCCGCAACATGCAACTACAATTCCATCTTCTCCTCCTCAATTCTTTTCAATTTTTTCTTCAAGTAATCATTTTCGTTTTCAACTAAATTTAAATTCTCGACAAGAGGGTCGGCTGGAATTTCTGGTTCACATACGTCCTAGATAAAAACATCTATGTCAAGTTGGTCGGCATAATTGTCATAAACACTAAATGAAACAAATAGTTATAAAAGATAATATACCACATCCGAATCATACATAGGACGAGGGCCGACGGGGGCGGATACCAAAACCATGGCACTATATAATAACAAACAAAAATAAAATCAAGAAAATTATACAAGTATCTATCTAAATCATACAAGTAAGATTTTTTTCTTTTAAAAAGAAGATAAGAACAAGAGGCTCACCACGGTGGTGCCAGCAACGAGATTGGCGCGGGTGATCGACGACGGTGAGGACGAGGACGGGACAGGACGGACCGCCAAACCTAGACAAATTTTGAGGAAAATGGAGCTTGGAGAGGAGAAAGCTTAAGTGTGGCTCGGGCATTTCATCGAACACCTCATGTGCATAGGAGGTGAGCTAGAGCAACACACACCTCTCCCACGGCCGGCCCAAAAAACAGAGCAGTGAGCGAACAGAGCAGTGAGCAGACAGGTATATATAGGCTTCTCTTTATTCCCGGTTGGTGGCTAGAACCAGGACAGAAGACTGACCTTTGATCCCGGTTCCAGCCACCAACCGCGACTAAAGGTGCTGGGCTAGGAGCGAGGCCCATTTTTCCCGGTTCGGGTCTCGAACCGGGACCAAACGTGTCAGACGAACCACAATGGCCCCCGAGGCCCGGCCGGAGCCCTGGCCTCACGAACCGGGATTGATGCACCCTCTGGTCCCGGTTCATGAGTGAACCGGGATTAATTCCCTTATCCTGGCCTCAACCAAAGCCCTGTTTTCTACTAGTGACATAAGTTCTCTTGATTGGAGCCTCCTTTAGTTCTCTCTTGTTCTAGTTCTAATTTAGACTTGATCTAGATTAGAGCTAGTTCTAGTTTTCTCTAATCCACATAATAGAGAAGCCTATTAAGGTTCTCTTCTGTAGTTCTGCAGCAACGACAAGTTCTGGATGGTGAAGCGCTGCCAAATCATGACGCCAATACGTGTGCAATCCATAGAGAGGTTGTGCTTACGGTCTTCCGTTCGAGGGATCAGCCGTGAACGGTTTGAGGGACTTCATCAACGATCTACGCCAACTCTTCTTCCGGTGCAACTCGTAGTTGGAAACGATCCAATCTAAACCTCTTAATGCATCTTCATACTGATTCGGGATCTTGATCATATGATGATTTTTTTGTTTTCTACTACGTTTCCAACAACCATCTAGCGAGGATAACTAATGAACATGTTCTACGGTTTAGTTAGTGAATATTTAGTCATGACCGATAACAAACTAGTTAGTGGTTAATGTATGTATGAAACGATGTGTATCAATGCAATGTATCGTAATATCTTATCGGAATAATGTAATGTTGTAGTGCGTTGCAATTTCTAATATGAGTATTATGCAAAACGCAACCATGACAGCAAAATGTTGCCGCGGTTGCACAACTTTTATAATTCCTATGCAATCGTTTCAGTGGCGGGCGCTGCGAAAGGCTAGTCACTAGAACATATTACAGCAGTGGCGAGCTCCCTGCCCGCCACTCCTAGCCTATTAGCAGTGGCGGGCACCTATGTCAGCAAAGCCCGCCACTGAAGGCCTTTTTGCGCCCGTCACTGCTAGGCATTCCTGTAGTCACTAGTAGAAAAAGGGTCAAATGTGAAGCACATTAGTGCCGGTATGATTTTGAGCTGGCACTAATGTGTCCATTAGTGCCGGTTCCGACGGCTAGGCGGGAGGAGCTCTTTAGTACCAGTTTGTGGTGAACCTTTAGCACCGGTTCGTGCCACGAACCGGTACTAATGAGGCTGTGGCCCCACAAGCACCTTTAGTACCGGTTCGTAGCACGAACCGGTACTAGAGTTTCTTACTAAGCTGTTTTTTAGTCCCACCTCGCGAAGAGAGAGGCACTAGGATCGGTTTATAAGCCCTGAGTGCAGAGACGATGAAGAAGAGGCGCAATGCTCACCTTCACGTTGCTTAGCTTCAAGCCTTGAGGAATAGGGTAGACTGCATGGAGATATGTGCAGTGCAGTCTACACTATTCCGAAAGGCTTGAAGCTAATTAACGTGCATTGCGCCTCTTTTTTATTTTTAATAACTTATTACAACTCCGGACTTCTTGTGTTATGGCAAAAACTGGATGCACTTCGTGTACAAACTGGACAATACGGCAAAAATTGGATGCACTTCGTGTACAAACTGGACAATCTCTTTCGAAGTATCAGGGCCGGTTTCGGACGAAAACTCATCTGTTACACCGGCACTTCATTTTTTAAACTTATTACAACTCCAGACTTTTTTGCGTTCAGTACGCACCATTCAAAGCGACGTCATCAATTTTCAACACTTTCTGACATCATTTGCTGTTTTTCAGTCATTTACCGATTTGTTTTCAGAGCTAAATGACCGTGAAATTGAAAATCGCTAAAAAATGAACTCTGAAAATGTTGAAACTTGGCATGGGATCATTATTTCACCCACATAGCATGTGCAAGAGAGTAGAGAGGGTTACGGCAAAAACTGGACGCACTTCGTGTACAAACTGGACAATCTCTTTCGGAGTATCAGGGCTTCGGACGAGAACTCATCTGTTACACCGGCACTTCATGTTTTTTAAACTTATTGACAACTCCAGACTATTTTTGCGTTCAGTAGCACCATTCAAAGCGACGTCATCAATTTCCAACACTTCTGACATCATTTGCTGTTTTTCAGTCATTTACCGATTTGTTTAGAGAGCTAAATGACCGTGAAATTGAAAATCGCTACAAAATGAACTCTGAAAATGTTGAAACTTGGCATGGTATCATCATTTCACCCACATAGCATGTGCAAGAGAGTAGAGAGGGTTACGGCAAAAACTGGACGCACTTCGTGTACAAACTGGACAATCTCTTTCGGAGTATCAGGGCTTCGGACGAGAACTCATCTGTTACACGGGCACTTCATGTTTTTTAAACTTAATTGAACTCCAGACTATTTTTGCGTTCAGTATGCAGCATTCAAAGCGACGTCATCAATTTCCAACACGTTCTGACATCATTTGCTGTTTTTCAGTCATTTACCGATTTGTTTAGAGAGCTAAATGACGGTGAAATTGAAAATCACTACAAAATGAACTCTGAAAATGTTGGAACTTGGCATGGTATCATCATTTCACCCGCATAGCATGTGCAAAAGAGTAGAGAGGGTCACGGCGAAAACTGGACGCACCTCGTGTACAAACTGGACAATCTCTTTCGGAGTATCAGGGTTTCGGACGAGAACTCATCTGTTACACGGGCACTTCAATGTTTTTTAAACTTATTTGAACTCCAGCCTATTTTTGCGTTCAGTATGCATCATTCAAAGCGACGTCATCAATTTCCAACACGTTCTGACATCATTTGTTGTTTTTCAGTCATTTACCGATTTGTTTAGAGAGCTAAATGACGGTGAAATTGAAAATCACTACAAAATGAACTCTGAAAATGTTGGAACTTGGCATGGTATCATCATTTCACCCGCATAGCATGTGCAAAAGAGTAGAGAGGGTCACGGCGAAAACTGGACGCACCTCGTGTACAAACTGGACAATCTCTTTCGGAGTATCAGGGTTTCGGACGAGAACTCATCTGTTACACGGGCACTTCAATGTTTTTTAAACTTATTTGAACTCCAGCCTATTTTTGCGTTCAGTATGCATCATTCAAAGCGACGTCATCAATTTCCAACACGTTCTGACATCATTTGCTGTTTTTCAGTCATTTACCGATTTGTTTAGAGAGCTAAATGACGGTGAAATTGAAAATCACTACAAAATGAACTCTGAAAATGTTGGAACTTGGCATGGTATCATCATTTCACCCGCATAGCATGTGCAAAAGAGTAGAGAGGGTCACGGCGAAAACTGGACGCACCTCGTGTACAAACTGGACAATCTCTTTCGGAGTATCAGGGTTTCGGACGAGAACTCATCTGTTACACGGGCACTTCAATATTTTTTAAACTTATTTGAACTACAGCCTATTTTTGCGTTCAGTATGCATCATAATAAAACAGAAAATAAATAAAACAGAAAAGACAAAAACTATATAAAAAATTACTCAAAAATAAATAGCAGAAAATAAATAATGCAGAAAAGAAAAAAACTATATAATTTTTTTATATTCACAAAGAAACTAAATACAGCAAAAAAACTACTCAGAAATAAATAGAAGAAAATTATATAAAAAATTGTTGGGGCGTTGCCCAGTGGGCCTGCCAGACCTAGGGTTTGCAAATACAGGCCCAGAAGGGCCAGCAGGCTCTTAGGGCAGCGCGCCGAAGTTAGGCCCAGAAGCCTGCTATAGAGAGGAGTTCGAGACAGCAGCCGCGCCGGGGCTTTTAAACTGGTGCGGGCGCCCCTTGGCTAGCGAGGTGGGACTAAACTTGCCCGCACCGCTCCTGCGCCAGCGCACCCCTTTAGTACCGGGTCGTGGCTCCAACCGGTACTAAAGGGGGGCCTTTAGTACCGGTTGGAGCCACGAACCGGTACTAAAGGGGCAGTTTCCCGCCCCTTGGCCTGGCGAAAATTGGCCTTTAGTACCGGTTGGTGGCTCCAACCGGTACTAAAGGCCCCTCCTATATATATGGCACTTACGAAAAATTCAGTTTCATCGACCACCACTTCTTCTCCAACTACTTCGCGCGCCATCGCCGCCGCCGTCGCGCCGTCGCCCATCGCGCGCCGCCCTCGCAAGCCCCGCCGCCCTCGCCGCGCGCCGTCGCCCCCGCCGCCCGTCGTCGCCGTCACCGCCGTCGCCCCCGCCGTCCGTCGTCGCCGCCGGCCCCGCCGCCCGTCGTCGCCCCGCCTCCCGTCGCCGCTGCCCGTAGTACCTACGTCGCCGTCTCGATCGCGCCGTCGCCCCCGGCCCGCCGCTCGTCGTCGCGCCGTCCCCGTCGCATCGCCGTTGAGCGCCGCCGCCCGTACGCCGCCCCCCCCCCGCTCGTACACACACACACACATATTGTTTTTACTTATTTTATGTTTTCTGTTGTTTAGATTAATGTTAGATAAATTACGTAGATAAGAATGTTAGAATGTTAATGTTAGATGAATTATATGGAAAAGATGTTAAATATTAATGTCAATTTTAGATGAATTAGCTAGATATTAATTAGGTATATATATGAGATTAAAACTAGTTGAATTAATATAACTAGTTTATTTTTAGTATGAAAATTAATAGAACAAGTTTATTTTTAGTAAGAAAATTTAGGTATATGAGATTATTTGAACTAGTTGAATTAATATAACTAGTTTATTTTTAGTAAATGCTTAGTTGAACTAGTTGAATTAGTAGAACTAGTTTATTTTTAGTAAGAAAATTTAGGCATATGAGATTTGATGATCTAATTAAAATATTACTATATATATCTACTTTATATATTTTAGTAAGAAAATTAATAGAACTAGTTTATTTTTAGTAAATTCTTAGTTGAATTAGTTAAATTAATAGAACTAGTTTATTTTTAGTAAGAAAATTTAGATATCTGAGATTTGATGATCTAATTAAAATATTACTATATAGAACTAGCTACTTTATTTTAGTAAGAAAATTAATAGAATAAGTTTATTTTTATTAAATGCTTAGTTGAATTAGTTGAATTAATAGAACTAGTTGAACTAATAGAAGTAGTTGAATTAATAGAACTAGTAAGTGTTTAATGTTTCACCTATATGAACATAGGAAATGTCGTCTGACGACGAAAAAGATTTCATTAAGTGCGAATACTGTGAAGACCAGCGCGGCCTGTGCGACAGAAATTTCCTTGTTGATGATAGGCGCTTCAGCATCAAGCTGGATGAGACCTTCGAAGTGGATACAGTAAGTCACAACGACAAGTCTTTTTTCGTAATTAAGCATGACTTATATATGCTTCATTTGCTTCAACTTATAATTTTAAATTTTCACTATTCTACTAGCGCATCCCCTGCCATGCAAGAATTTTTGTCTTGGATAAGATAGGTTTCAGTGCTATGGAAACTATGGAGGTAAAGAGAGTTTACCTGAAGACCGAGCATGGTTATACTTTCAACGTCAAATTATACAATGCAGACACGTACACCTATTTTGAATGCAAAACTTGGCAAGCACTATGCAAGGCTTATGCATTTGAGCCTGATATGGTTATCACCTTTGATATTCGTCCGGAAGATGATATTGAAGGTAATAGAGACATCTGGGTCGATGTGCAGACGCCTCCAGTTCTACCATTATGTGAGTTTCTCAACCATATTTATGTCTTTGATATTGTTTATTCAAAAATAGTTGACAACTAATTTCTATTGACAGCTTATTTCCATTCAAGCAAACATGTCCGGCGCTTGGTAGACAGGACCTACTACTGTCCCGGAGCTGAACTAAACTGCGAGGAGATAAGTCATTATGTTTCATGGCTTGAGGATCTTCATACTGTTAAGACAAATTTTCTTCCTGCACTTAGAAATGTTAGTACTCAAAACGTGCGACCAATAGTGATCGTATTGAACTACGGTCACATCTATTTACGAAAGATGGTAAGATTTTTACTATTTGTCCTCAGTGCATCTTTTGCATACATTATTTTTTTGCTAAACTTTCATTGCTAAGTATATTAATTACTATACGATGTTCTTCAACAGGGACTCCCGATGACAGTTGTGCCTCAGTGGATCGAGACTAAAGGTCACATGTCAATGGTTAGCTTACGGCCAAGATATCCTACATTGCACATGAGTGCATTCAGGATTTCTAAAAGCGATGAATGCTTAATAGTGAAAGATTGGAGCAAAATTGTTAACGATCCCAGCAGAGAAGTACTAGGGGGCAGCAATGAGAAGCGCAGCCCACGATTAGGAGACAGGTTCATCTGCATGCTCCAGTATGATGAATCCGGAGAGCTATACATGTTCTATGCTATTTTACCTGAGAGAGGGCAGCAGGAGTGATTTAGCTACTTCATGCTCTTAGTACTTTTGTCCTCTCATGTCCGTGTTCTTCGTCCTGAACTTAATCTCAAAGGGTGATTTGCTTTTGTGGTGTTATGAACGCTTATAATATGATGACCATGTTGAACTCGATGATATCTTTGCTTCTGGTACAAGTGAATGTTTTTTCTTTAAGCTAGTGGTGGTGCTGATTAGATAGCGGTAATGACTATGATGATTAAACAGTGGTAATGACGACTATGATGATTTTTAGCTAGCTAATTTACTGTTGTTGATGATATGATGCAAGAGTTTTTATATTAATATGATGATGATGATGATGATGAGTTATTATATCATTTATAAAAGAAACCGCAGATTAGTTTCAGCTGGATGGATCCTAGCTAAGTGATCAAGTATATGCCATATCCATATTATACTTGATCACTTAAGTATAGGTGATCAAGTATAATATGAATATGGCATATACTTGATCACTTAGCTAGGATCCACATGCATCCAGTCAAAACTAATCTGCGGTACTTTCACCTAATGATTTAACAACTAAAATAATCACTAAATTAAATTGAGAACACAAAATTAAAGGAAAAATAAAAAATAATACCAAAACACCCCCAAATATTTAGTACCGGTTGGGGTTACCAACCGGTACTAATGTCCTGCACGCACCCGGGCCTGGCTCGTGCCACGTTGTGGCACTTTAGCGCCGGTTCGTGATGAACCGGTACTAAAGGGGGGGGCTTTAGTCTCCACTCTTTAGTGCCGGTTGCAGAACCGGCACTAAAGGCCCTTACGAACCGGCGCTAAAGCCCAGTTCTGCACTAGTGAGTAGTGTTGGGCTCCTTCGTTCCTACCAAGCTCAAGATCTTCAGTTGGCTATTATTCAAGGACTAATTTAACTCTAAGAGCAACCTCTTCCACAAGAACATTTTTAAAAAAAGAAGGATGTATCCCCGGCCTCTGCATCTGGACGATGCATGCAACCGTATTATTAATTATTCACAAAGACCATACAAGGTGATACATCAATAAGCCTGAAGCCACCATCTTGGCAACACCGTTGCTACTCCTATCCCCTTGATGAAGGCGTGCCAAATGTCCGGGCCTAAAACCAAACAGACATTGCACCAAAGCCTAACATCTAAAGCCGGGTGTCCCATCTAAGCCACTACCTGGATTGGGTCCCACACCGGTCTGGCACACTCCCAGTGAGCACCGCACGCTGCAAGGCACGTCACCTCCATCATCCCTCGGTCCATCCTCAGAGCAGAACTGAAGCACCGACCTTGCCAGGCCTCTCTGCCATCAACGCCACCATGACGCCAGACAGCTTCCTCCTCCTGCGCGAGTCCATCTCCGCGCATCAGACGCCGAGTCTCCATAGCGCCACGCCGCCGAGATCCGCCACCATCAATGTGTAAGATGAAGCGCCGCTCCACCAAAGACGCCGTCCTCTGGCCCCTCGAGCCTGTGTGCACCTCCAAGAATGACGCCCCTAAGGGGGAAACGACACCAAAGAGCCGCCGTCATCCGATCTACTGATCTAGGGTTTCCCCCGGAGGTAACAGAGAGTGGCCTTGAACTTCTCCTCGGTGATGCCTTCAGGAAGGGAACGACGTAGACAGCGTCGCCATCGTCGGCCTTGGCAATAGCCAATAGCTGGTTTTCACCCAGATCTGATTGAAGACCTCCATCTCTCGTGCATGGGCCGCCGCCATCCTTGCCGGGATCTGGATGACCCAGGCCGCTGCTGCCAGATCTCAGCAAGGAGAAGTCCCCCCACCGAGACCGCCGGCCGAGCAGGGGAGGCCGAGACCTTCCACAGAACATGGATTATGACGCTGCCTCTCCACGATGTGATGCTTCTTGTGAAGATGGCGTGCATATTTTCCTCCAATGCCCTGATGCGGAACAAGCATGGATGGCCCTCGGTCTGCCCACCCCCCACTTCATCAACCTCATTTGGGATGCTCGTGTTTCGGACAACCTCGACGACGACATCTAGAACTTGGTTGCTCTCTCCGTCTTGTGAAAAATTTGGGACTCTTGGAATGCACATGTCTTTCGCAATGAGACCCGCTCCGCCGCTACAACCATTAGGAACATTGTAGCTGATTTTACTCTTTGGATTTGTAGAATTAACGAGCCCTCTAAAAGGACGCGCCAATGTCATGGTGATTTTACCTCTCCTCGTGCGCCAGGGCAACTCTGTAAACTTGCCTCCGAGCACCCCTTCTGAGCAATATTCAGGTGGCGATCCTCTCCCCCGTTGATTGTTCAAAGAAAACATCTCAATAAATAGGATCAATTATATCCGACCGTGGTGGTTCAGAATAGGAGCAGAAATGAATCAATGGATTGGTAGCAGAAGTCAAGGTACACGGCGACAGAATGAGTGTGTGGTCACACAGATACTAATCAGAAATTAAGCTCGTTCAGTCTGTGATACTACAGTATATCTCTTCTCTCATGACAGCAAGCAGTTACATCACCTAGCCTGTAGTGTACGTACGTTTATCCCTGATGACAAGTGAGAAAGTGACAAGCACGTATGATTAAATGAAGCATACGGACGGCATAGAGCGATCGAGAGTGTCTGCGATCGAGGCGCTCACTGCCCGCAGTCGTGCAGCATCATGCATGCTGCATGCAGTGCTAACCGCCAAAAGGACGGACCCGTCGCAACTCGTAAGATCTATCCACATACATGACAGAGTGCCAGATTCACGCTGGCCACCTACCCAAAACCTAGCTGTGCGGCCGCCAGCCGGAGCCGGTAGTACGGTGCGTCGATGAACTGCAATCAATACTTACTGTCGCCGAGTCAATATAAGGACCGGCCTATCTGCACTTCTGCAGCACAGCACCGACCGATCCATCTACTGCGGCGCGGCTCATCTTTCGCGTGCGTACGAGAGCGAGACGACATGATCTAACCAAGCAGAGCGAGCAGTGTGGCAGGACAGGACGCGGATGAAGAGGCGCCCGGCCCGGCAGGGGTGTGGGAATGGGGATTGGGATCCATGCATGCCCTCCGTTCTGCCATTGCCAGCGCTATCTGTGCGTGCATGCATTCCGCTCCATGGCAGTTGCAGCAACGATGCAGATCGATAGAGGGCGCGCGCGCGCACACACACAAACTTAAAAAGGTCACCAATGCTCATTATTCACTGCGCTCCGCTAGTGGCGGGTGACCCCAGCACTGCGTCTGCCTCCCACACACACCGCAGGACCACGGTCGGCTACCTCCTTTTCAGCTACGCCCTGCGGGTATGCAAGCCTCTCGGCAGCGAGCGCTGAAGCATGCAATTACTGGCTGGCCGCTGGTGAGACGAGCTCAAAAGGAAAGGGGCAGGTATGTGATCGATCGTCGTGCATGTATGTAGCAGGGACACTGGCGGCACTACTATGGATGCCGCCCACAGGCAGGCACAGTCACGGCAGCTCTGATTGCATGTCTTTTAGTGTCCATCTCTGTGGAGCAGGTGACCGGGGAGATATTTAGTCATAAGGGGATTGGTCGTAGAACAAGAACGCCTTCAACTCCAAACATGCATGGCCCTGGTATGCAGCCATGTGCAAATAAAATTGGCTTGGCAAACGTCCTTCATGGATTATTTCTTTCCCCTGCCAAATATTTCACGCCAAGGGGCATGTAGTACTCCTTCCGTTCACAAATATAAGATGCCTAATTTTTTGTGTGAATCATATGTATATAAACACGTTTTAGTGTGTTTATTCACTCATTTTAGTTCAGCTCGTATATAGTCCATATTAAAATATTAAAACCATATTAACCCCCCCCCCCCCCCCCCACACGCACACACATTTATTTATAGTACTTCTAGGAGCATCTCCAATAGTTCTTGTAAAAAAATCCAGGTACGAGTGGTTTTACGCATATTTATGGAAAGTTGTCTAGTGAGGTATTTTCCCAGTACTTCTAAACATCTTTTTTTTGCGAAGATCTCTAAACATCTTCTTTACCATCAGTCTTTTCTATTTCCCATTAAACAAGCATATAAGTGGCACATGCACATCGGAAGAGCTCATCCGGGTCACGGTCTACTATGGCGGCGACGGCGGTGGTGGCGGCTCGTCGGAGCTAGCGGAGACGGCCGGTTGTGGGGCTCGGGAGGCGGCGTCAAAGGTCTCGGTATTCGGCCAGCAAGTGCAGGGGCAGCATGGCGGGGAGGCAACAGGAGGGTGGTGGTGGTGACGACGGCCGAAGGTGGCGGTGATGGCACGCTGATCTCCAGCAGCAGTCGGGTGCTGGCGGAGGACGCTGGCCAATGTGGCGCGACAACAATCCGTGGTTGCGGTCGGCGACGCATGCTGGGAAGGCGGTGGGGCTATGTGGCCGGTGCGGGGAAGGAGGTGGCTGTGGCCGGCACATGTGGGGAAGGTGGTGGGATGGAGGGCGCAGGTGCAGGGAGGCGGCGATGGGGCGATGGGACAGGCAAGCTTGGAGGCACCCTGAAACCTTAGCGATTGCGTCCCGCCAACGCTTAACGGAAGACTCATCTTCCCGCAGATGGAGGAGAAGTTTGAAAGAGTTTATTGGATCCCATAAAAAAATGCACGTTTACGGAAACTGCTGAAGAGGTTTTTTGTCCAACTTCCGCTAAACGGTGGTTAATTATTTTATGGATGGAAACTTTGTGAGATGCTTTAAGAGTTTGGGGACCTTACTCTGTTTGGTGTCTTTGGTTCCATTATTGAGTTGTCTCAGGGGACCTCTGTATACATATACCATGATGTTGTGATGACCTCTGAGGTTTATCACTTAATTGATGTGACTTGCACTCTTCCTCACACCATCAGCTAGTGGGAAGGCGTTTGGGACAACATGATCGAGTAATTCCAAATTTCCGAGGATATCACGCATGGTCGTGCTAGTCTGCAAAGTAGGCATCAAGAGGATATGGGGGGATGCTCTGCGCGCACAAATTTTATGCATATGATACATGCATGACTTTGTCAATGTGGTGTAAGGGCGACAGATATGATATGGCTCGTCCCTTCCATTTGGGTATTATGTTGCAGTGATGCAGTTATATGCATGCATGCGCACCCCAATGAACTGCAGAGTGCAGAGAATTCTTGGTCCTTTTGATATAGTATTAATTCAGTTATAACACGTCCCTACATGTTCCTGAAAAGAAGTACTAAAAGTGAGAAAAAGACTTGAGGACAAATCCTTGCCAGTAAATGTCAAATGAATGGCTAAATGAGAGAGGGAGGGCTATATATACCCAGTAAATGTTATGCAAGCTATTTGTGTAGTATGCACAATTTTTCTCAACTTAGGCAGAAAGAACATATGTATTTATCCGTAAAGAGAAGGTAAGACACCATCACACAAAACTAAAGGATTCACACGACATCACCATAAAAGAGATGAGAACAATCTTAATATTCTTCTAATATCACTAGTAGAAAACGGAACATTAGTCCCGGTTGTGCAACCGGGACTAAGGAATCAGGACTAAAGGCCCCCCTTTTTAGTCCCGGTCGTGTTACGAACCGGGACTAAAGGGGCTCCACATGGCCGCTGTGTAGCCCTCAGGCAGGAGGACCTTTAGTCCCGGTTCGTACCACCAACCGAGACTAAAAGGCCGCCACGCGTCAGCCACTGCCAAGCGCTGGGGTTTAGGGTTTATTTCAAGGAGCGGTTTTGGCCCTTTTGGAGGGTTTATGGGTTTCATTTTGTGTTTCTCTTTTCTTTTTGTCTTTACCATTCAATTCTTTTTTATTTAGGGGTTTTCATTTTCATTTTATGTTTTCCACTCGACTCGATCCTAGCTACTAATAGCAATGAAGGAACCGTTACACAACATCGTCATGAATATAGATAAGCGACCTCTTTCTCTGTGCTTGGTCGAACAAGAAGATTTCGTATATATATTCAACGCTACCATATATAGTACACGTTCATGCATATATAAAATATAACATCTCTTATGATCCCTAATATATAATTACCAAAATTGTAATCCAATTCCTGATGGTATTCTCCGGTTTTAGCTATGACCTCTTCAAGAAAGAATCCCGCCAATTTCTCTTGAATTGCTCGTATGCAATCCTTTGGTAGGAGATCGTCCCGCATCCGTTGGATCTAATTTAAAGAAGGGGGCAATAAATATGAATATAAATATATATAGGGAAAATCCATCCTACCACACTAGTAGGAAAAGGGGCTTAGGTCACAGGACAGTTTTCACATTAGCCCCGGTTCAGTCACGAACCGGGACTAATGTGAGCATTGGTCCCGGTTCGTGCGGCCAGGGACCTGCCGGGCCTCGTGGGGGCATTGGTCCCGGTTCGTCCGGACCCTTTGGTTCCGGTTCGTGGCACCAACCGGGACTAAAGGCCTTTAGTCCCGGTTGGTGGCACCAACCGGGACCAATGAGTTCCCTATATATACCCCATCGCCACAGCAGAGCACTCCAGAGTGCTCTGTTTTTTCTGGCCGGCGAGGGGAGGGCATTTGGGTGCTCTAGCTCACCTCCTATGCACATGAGGTGTTCGATGAAATGTCTGAGCCACACTAGTTAATCTTTGTCCTCTCGAAACTCGACCTCCGAACTCCATTTTCCCCGAGATTTGTCTAGGTTTAGCGGTCCGTCACGTCCCGTCCCCGTCTTCACCGCCGTCGATCGCCCGTGCCGATCTCGTCGCCAGCACCACCGTGGTGAGCCTCTTGTTCTTATCTTCTTTCTGAAAGGAAAAAATTCTTACTTTAGATAGTTACTTGTCTAATTTTGTTACTTTTATTATTCCTTCTTATTACATAGTGCGATGGTTTTGGTATCCGCCCCCGTCGGCCCTCGTCCTGTCTATGATTCGGATGTGGTATATATTATCTTTTTATAACTATTTGGTTCATTTATTGTTTATGACAAATATACCGACCAACGTGACATAGATTTTATTTATCTACGAGGTGGTTGAACCGGAAATTCTAACCGACCCTATTGTCGAGAGGTTAAATTTAGTTGAAGAAGAAAACAATTACTTGAAGGAAAAAATAAAAAAAATTGAGGAGGAGAAGATGATATTGGAGTTGCATGTTGCGGATGTCGTCGATGATCACAAGATCAAGATGGATGCAATGCGCTTGAAGATTAGAAATATTAGAAAATATGCCATTCATACCGAGGCTTGGTTCCATTATGTCGTTGGATCAATTGTTACCTTGGTTGCGATTATGATCGCATTTGTTTTCGCATTGAAATGTTTTACATAGTTTCAATGTATGGTTTAATTAATTAGATGCTCTGGAGAGCTATATATATGTTGTTAGATGAGAAGTATGTATGTACTTTGGTTCTAATGTGATGATGAACTTCTATTAATTTGGTCACTTCATTATCTATTCATGATGTTCTGTAATGGTTTTTGACACACTTAATTATATATAATGCACGCAGATGAACCGGCAATAGATGTACGGTGACAGACACACCTCCGAGTACATTAAGTGAAGGAAATATGCCCTAGAGGCAATAATAAAGTATTATATATTTCCTTATATCATGATAAATGTTTATTATTCATGCTAGAATTGTATTAACTGGAAACATAATACATGTGTGAATACATAGACAAACAAGTGTCACTAGTATGCCTCTACTTGACTAGCTCGTTAATCAAAGATGGTTATGTTTCCTAGCCATAGACATGAGTTGTCATTTGATTAACGGGATCACCTCATTAGGAGAATGACGTGATTGACATGACCCATTACGTTAGCTTAGCACCCGATCGTTTAGTATGTTGCTATTGCTTTCTTCATGACTTATACATGTTCCTATGACTATGAGATTATGCAACTCCCGTTTACCGGAGGAACACTTTGTGTGCTACCAAACGTCACAACGTAACTGGGTGATTATAAAGGTGCTCTACAGGTGTCTCCAAAGGTACTTGTTGGGTTGGCGTATTTCGAGATTAGGATTTGTCACTCCGATTGTCGGAGAGGTATCTCTGGGCCCACTCGGTAATGCACATCACTATAAGCCTTGCAAGCATTGTGACTAATGAGTTAGTTACGGGATGATGTATTACGGAACGAGTAAAGAGACTTGCCGGTAACGAGATTGAACTAGGTATCGAGATACCGACGATCGAATCTCGGGCAAGTAACATACCGATGACAAAGGGAACAACGTATGTTGTTATGCGGTCTGACCGATAAAGATCTTCGTAGAATATGTAGGAGCCAATATGGGCATCCAAGTCCCGCTATTGGTTATTGACCGGAGAGGTGTCTCGATCATGTCTACATAGTTCTCGAACCCAAAGGGTCCGCATGCTTAAAGTTACGATGACAGTTTTATTATGAGTTTATATGATTTGATGTACCGAAGGTTGTTCGGAGTCCCGGATGTGATCACGGACATGACGAGGAGTCTCGAAATGGTCGAGACGTAAAGATTGATATATTGGACGACTATATTCGGACACCGGAAGTGTTCCGGAGAAGTTTCGGATTAAACCGGAGTGCCGGAGGGTTACCGGAACCCCCCGGGGAAGTATTGGGCCTTAGTGGGCCTTGAGGGGAGAGAGAGGGCAGCAGCCAGGAGGTGGTGCGCCCCCTCCCAGAGGAGTCCTAGTTGGACTAGGAGAGGGGGGTGCAGCCCCCTTTCCCTCTCCCTCTCCCTCTCTTTCCTTCCCCCCTTCTTTTCCTAGTAGGACTAGGAAAGGGGAGTCCTACTCCTACTAGGAGGAGGACTCCCCCCCTCTCCTTGGCGCGCCCCATAGGCAGCCAGCCTCCCCCTTCCTCCTTTATATACGGGGGCAGGGGGGCACCTAAGAACACACTTGATATACGATATTTTAGCCGTGTGCGGTGCCCCCCTCTACCAGATTACACCTCGATAATACCGTCCGAAGCTTAGGCGAAGCCCTGCGTCGGTGGAACATCATCATCGTCACCACGCCGTCGTGCTGACGAAACTCTCCCTCAACACTCGGCTGGATCGGAGTTCGAGGGACGTCATCGAGCTGAACGTGTGTAGAACTTCGGAGGTGCCGTGCGTTCGGTACTTGATCTGTCGGATCGTGAAGACGTTCGACTACATCAACCGCGTTGTGATAACGTTTCCGCTGTCGGTCTACGAGGGTACGTGGACAACACTCTCCCCTCATTGCTATGCATCACCATGATCTTGCGTGTGCGTAGGAATTTTTTTGAAATTACTACGTTCCCCAACAGTGGTATCAGAGCCTGGTTTTATGCGTTGATGCTATGCACGAGTAGAACACAAGTGAGCTGTGGGTGATATAAGTCATACTGCTTACCAGCATGTCATACTTTGGTTCAGCGGTATTGTGAGATGAAGCGGCCCAGACCGACATTATGCGTACGCTTACGCGAGACTGGTTTCACCGTTCGGAGCACTCGTTGCTTAAAGGTGACTGGCGGGTGTCTGTCTCTCTCACTTTAGTTGAACCGAGTGTGGCTACGCCCGGTCCTTGCGAAGGTTAAAACAACACCAACTTGACAAACTATCGTTGTGGTTTTGATGCGTAGGTAAGAACGGTTCTTGCTACGCCCGTAGCAGCCACGTAAAATATGCAACAACAAAGTAGAGGTCGTCTAACTTGTTTTTGCAGGGCATGTTGTGATGTGATATGGTCAAGACATGATGTGATATAATGTGTTGTATGAGATGATCATGTTTTGTAACCGAGTTATCGGCAACTGGCAGGAGCCATATGGTTGTCGCTTTATTGTATGAGATGCAATCGCCATGTAATAGTTTTACTTTATCACTAAGCGGTAGCGATAGTCGTAAAAGCAATAAGTTGGCGAGACGACAACGATACTACGATGGAGATCAAGGTGTCGAGCCGGTGACGATGGTGATCATGATGGTGCTTCGGAGATGGAGATCACAAGCACGGTGCTTCGGAGATGGAGATCACAAGCACAAGATGATGATGGCCATATCATATCACTTATATTGATTGCATGTGATGTTAATCCTTTATGCATCTTATCTTGCTTTGATTGACGGTAGCATTATAAGATGATCTCTCACTAAAATTTCAAGATAAAAGTGTTCTCCCTGAGTATGCACCGTTGCAAAAGTTCTTCGTGCTGAGACACCACGTGTTAATCGGGTGTGATAGGCTCTACGTTCAAATACAACGGGTGCAAAACAGTTGCACACGCGGAATACTCAGGTTAAACTTGACGAGCCTAGCATATGTACAGATATGGCCTCGGAACACAGAGACCGAAAGGTCGAGCGTGAATCATATAGTAGATATGATCAACATAGTGATGTTCACCATTGAAACTACTCCATCTCACGTGTTAATCGGACATGGTTTAGTTGCTTTGGATCACGTAATCACTTAGATGATTAGAGAGATGTCTATCTAAGTGGGAGTTCTTAAGTAATATGATTAATTGAACTTAAATTTATCATGAACTTAGTACCTGATAGTATCTTGCTTGTCTATGTTAATTGTAGATATATGGCCCGTGCTGTTGTTCCGTTGAATTTTAATGCGTTCCTTGAGAAAGCTAAGTTGAAAGATGATGGTAGCAATTACACGGACTGGGTCCGTAACTTGAGGATTATCCTCATTGCTGCACAGAAGAATTACGTCCTGGAAGCACCGCTAGGTGCCAGGCCTCCTGCAAGAGCTACGCCAGAAGTTATGAACGTCTGGCAAAGCAAAGCTGATGACTACTCAATAGTTCAGTGTGCCATGCTTTACGGCTTAGAACCGGGACTTCAACGACGTTTTGAACGTCATGGAGCATATGAGATGTTCCAGGAGTTGAAGTTAATATTTCAAGCAAATGCCCGGATTGAGAGATATGAAGTCTCCAATAAGTTCTATAGCTGCAAGATGGAAGAGAATAGTTCTGTCAGTGAGCATATACTCAGAATGTCTGGGTATAATAATCACTTAATTCAACTGGGAGTTCAACTTCCGGATGATTGCGTCATTGACAGAATTCTTCAATCACTGCCACCAAGCTACAAGAGCTTCGTGATGAACTATAACATGCAAGGGATGAATAAGACGATTCCCGAGCTCTTCGCAATGCTAAAGGCAGCGGAGGTAGAAATCAAAAAGGAGCATCAAGTGTTGATGGTCAGTAAAACCACTAGTTTCAAGAAAAAGGGCAAAGGGAAGAAGAAAGGGAACTTCAAGAAGAATAGCAAGCAAGTTGCTGTTCAGGAGAAGAAATCCAAGTCTGGACCTAAGCCTGAAACTGAGTGCTTCTACTGTAAGCAGACTGGCCACTGGAAGCGGAACTGCCCCAAGTATTTGGCGGATAAGAAGGATGGCAAGGTTAACAAAGGTATATGTGATATACATGTTATTGATGTGTACCTTACTAATACTCGCAGTAGCACCTGGGTATTTGATACTGGTTCTGTTGCTAATATTTGCAACTCGAAACAGGGGCTACGGATTAAGCGAAGTTTGGCTAAGGACGAGGTGACGATGCGCGTGGGAAATGGTTCCAAAGTCGATGTGATCGCCGTCGGCACGCTACCTCTACATCTACCTTCGGGATTAGTTTTAGACCTAAATAATTGTTATTTGGTGCCAGCGTTGAGCATGAACATTATATCTGGATCTTGTTTAATGCGAGACGGTTATTCATTTAAATCAGAGAATAATGGTTGTTCTATTTATATGAATAATATCTTTTATGGTCATGCACCCTTGAAGAGTGGTCTATTTTTAATGAATCTCGATAGTAGTGATACACATATTCATAATGTTGAAGCCAAAAGATGCAGAGTTAATAATGACAGTGCAACTTATTTGTGGCACTGCCGTTTGGGTCATATCGGTGTAAAGCGCATGAAGAAACTCCATACTGATGGAATTTTGGAATCACTTGATTTTGAATCACTTGGTACTTGCGAACCGTGCCTTATGGGCAAGATGACCAAAACACCGTTCTCCGGAACTATGGAGAGAGCAACAGATTTGTTGGAAATCATACATACAGATGTATGTGGTCCGATGAATATTGAAGCTCGTGGCGGATATCGTTATTTTCTCACCTTCACAGATGATTTGAGCAGATATGGGTATATCTACTTAATGAAACATAAGTCTGAAACATTTGAAAAGTTCAAAGAATTTCAGAGTGAAGTTGAAAATCATCGTAACAAGAAAATAAAATTCCTACGATCTGATCGTGGAGGAGAATATTTGAGTTACGAGTTTGGTCTACATTTGAAACAATGCGGAATAGTTTCGCAACTCACGCCACCCGGAACACCACAGCGTAATGGTGTGTCCGAACGTCGTAATCGTACTTTACTAGATATGGTGCGATCTATGATGTCTCTTACTGATTTACCGCTATCGTTTTGGGGTTATGCTTTAGAGACGGCTGCATTCACTCTAAATAGGACACCATCGAAATCCGTTGAGACGACGCCTTTTGAACTATGGTTTGGCAAGAAACCAAAGTTGTCGTATCTTAAAGTTTGGGGTTGCGATGCTTATGTGAAGAAACTTCTACCTGATAAGCTCGAACCTAAATCGGAGAAATGTGTCTTCATAGGATACCCAAAGGAGACCGTTGGGTACACCTTCTATCACAGATCCGAAGGCAAGATATTTGTTGCTAGAAATGGATCCTTTCTAGAGAAGGAGTTTCTCTCGAAAGATGTGAGTGGGAGGAAAGTAGAACTTGATGAGGTAACTGTACCTGCTCCCTTATTGGAAAGTAGATCATCGCAGAGATCAGTTTCTGCGACACCTACACCAAGTAGTGAGGAAGTTAATGATAATGATCATGAAACTTCAGATCAAGTTATTACTGAACTTCGTAGGTCAACTAGATCAAGATCTGCACCAGAGTGGTACGGTAATCCTGTTCTGGAGGTCATGTTACTAGACCATGGCGAACCTACGAACTATGAAGAAGCGATGGTGAGCCCAGATTCCGAAAAATGGCTTGAAGCCATGAAATCCGAGATGGGATCCATGTATGAGAACAAAGTATGGACTTTGGTTGACTTGCCCGATGGTCGGCAAGCCATTGAAAATAAATGGATCTTCAAGAAGAAGACTAACGCTGATGGTAATGATACTATCTATAAAGCTCGACTTGTTGCGAAAGGTTTTCGACAAGTTCAAGGAATTGACTACGATGAGACCTTCTCACCCGTAGCGATGCTTAAGTCTGTCCGAATCATGTTAGCAATTGCCGCATTTTATGATTATGAAATTTGGCAAATGGATGTCAAAACTGCGTTCCTGAATGGATTTCTGGAAGAAGAGTTGTATATGATGCAACTGGAAGGTTTTGTCGATCCAAAGGGAGCTAACAAAGTGTGCAAGCTCCAGCGATCCATTTATGGACTGGTGCAAGCCTCTCGGAGTTGGAATAAACGCTTTGATAGTGTGATCAAAGCATTTGGTTTTATACAGACTTTTGGAGAAGCCTGTATTTACAAGAAAGTGAGTGGGAGCTCGATAGCATTTCTGATATTATATGTGGATGACATATTACTGATTGGAAATGATATTGAATTTCTGGATAGCATAAAGGGATACTTGAATAAGAGTTTTTCAATGAAAGACCTCGGTGAAGCTGCATATATATTAGGCATTAAGATCTATAGAGATAGATCAAGGCGCTTAATTGGACTTTCACAAAGCACATACCTTGACAAAGTTTTGAAGAAGTTCAAAATGGATCAAGCAAAGAAAGGGTTCTTGCCTGTACTACAAGGTGTGAGATTGAGTAAGACTCAATGCCCGACCACTGCAGAAGATAGAGAGAAGATGAAAGATGTTCCCTATGCTTCAGCCATAGGCTCTATCATGCATGCAATGCTGTGTACCAGACCTGATGTGTCCCTGGCTATAAGTTTAGCAGGGAGGTACCAAAGTAATCCAGGAGTGGATCACTGGACAGCGGTCAGGAACATCCTGAAATACCTGAAAAGGACTAAGGATATGTTTCTCGTATATGGAGGTGACAAAGAGCTCATCGTAAATGGTTACGTTGATGCAAGCTTTGACACTGATCCAGACGATTCGAAATCGCAAACCGGATACGTATTTACATTGAACGGTGGAGCTGTCAGTTGGTGCAGTTCCAAGCAAAGTGTCGTGGCGGGATCTACGTGTGAAGCGGAATACATAGCTGCTTCGGAAGCAGCGAATGAAGGAGTCTGGATGAAGGAGTTCATAACCGATCTAGGTGTCATACCTAGTACATCGGGACCAATGAAAATCTTTTGTGATAATACTGGTGCAATTGCCTTAGCAAAGGAATCCAGATTTCACAAGAGAACCAAGCACATCAGAAGACGCTTCAATTCCATCCGGGATTTAGTCCAGGTGGGAGACATAGAAATTTGCAAGATACATACGGATCTGAATGTAGCAGATCCGTTGACTAAGCCTCTTCCACGAGCAAAACATGATCAGCACCAAGACTCCATGGGTGTAAGAATCATTACTATGTAATCTAGATTATTGACTCTAGTGCAAGTGGGAGACTGAAGGAAATATGCCCTAGAGGCAATAATAAAGTATTATATATTTCCTTATATCATGATAAATGTTTATTATTCATGCTAGAATTGTATTAACTGGAAACATAATACATGTGTGAATACATAGACAAACAAAGTGTCACTAGTATGCCTCTACTTGACTAGCTCGTTAATCAAAGATGGTTATGTTTCCTAGCCATAGACATGAGTTGTCATTTGATTAACGGGATCACCTCATTAGGAGAATGACGTGATTGACATGACCCATTACGTTAGCTTAGCACCCGATCGTTTAGTATGTTGCTATTGCTTTCTTCATGACTTATACATGTTCCTATGACTATGAGATTATGCAACTCCCGTTTACCGGAGGAACACTTTGTGTGCTACCAAACGTCACAACGTAACTGGGTGATTATAAAGGTGCTCTACAGGTGTCTCCAAAGGTACTTGTTGGGTTGGCGTATTTCGAGATTAGGATTTGTCACTCCGATTGTCGGAGAGGTATCTCTGGGCCCACTCGGTAATGCACATCACTATAAGCCTTGCAAGCATTGTGACTAATGAGTTAGTTACGGGATGATGTATTACGGAACGAGTAAAGAGACTTGCCGGTAACGAGATTGAACTAGGTATCGAGATACCGACGATCGAATCTCGGGCAAGTAACATACCGATGACAAAGGGAACAACGTATGTTGTTATGCGGTCTGACCGATAAAGATCTTCGTAGAATATGTAGGATCCAATATGGGCATCCAGGTCCCGCTATTGGTTATTGACCGGAGAGGTGTCTCGGTCATGTCTACATAGTTCTCGAACCCAAAGGGTCCGCACGCTTAAAGTTACGATGACAGTTTTATTATGAGTTTATATGATTTGATGTACCGAATGTTGTTCGGAGTCCCGGATGTGATCATGGACATGACGAGGAGTCTCGAAATGGTCGAGGCGTAAAGATTGATATATTGGACGACTATATTCGGACACCGGAAGTGTTCCGGAGAAGTTTCGGATTAAACCGGAGTGCCGGAGGGTTACCAGAACCCCCCGGGGAAGTATTGGGCCTTAGTGGGCCTTGAGGGGAGAGAGAGGGCAGCAGCCAGGAGGTGGTGTGCCCCCTCCCAGAGGAGTCCTAGTTGGACTAGGAGAGGGGGGCGCAGCCCCCTTTCCCTCTCCCTCTCTTTCCTTCCCCCCTTCTTTTCCTAGTAGGACTAGGAAAGGGGAGTCCTACTCCTACTAGGAGGAGGACTCCCCCCCTCTCCTTGGCGCGCCCCATAGGCAGCCGGCCTCCCCCTTGCTCCTTTATATACGGGGGCAGGGGGGCACCTAAGAACACACTTGATATACGATATTTTAGCCGTGTGCGGTGCCCCCCTCCACCAGATTACACCTCGATAATACCGTCGCGAAGCTTAGGCGAAGCCCTGCGTCGGTGGAACATCGTCATCGTCACCACGCCGTCATGCTGACAAAACTCTCCCTCAACACTCGGCTGGATCGGAGTTCGAGGGACGTCATCGAGCTGAACGTGTGTAGAACTTCGGAGGTGCCGTGCGTTCGGTACTTGATCGGTCGGATCGTGAAGACGTTCGACTACATCAACCACGTTGTGATAACGCTTCCGCTGTCGGTCTACGAGGGTACGTGGACAACACTCTCCCCTCGTTGCTATGCATCATCAAGATCTTGCGTGTGCGTAGGAAATTTTTTGAAATTACTACGTTCCCCTACATTAAGGGCGTGCATGATTTTCTCGAAGTGGCTGAGGCAAACAAGCAGAATGGTTTTATGTGTTGTCCATGCCCTACATGTGGGAATACGAAGTCTTACTCTGACCGGAAAATCCTTCACACCCACCTGCTTTACAAGGGTTTCATGCCACACTATAATGTTTGGACGAGGCATGGAGAAATGGGGGTTATGATGGAAGACGGCGAAGAAGAAGAGGACGATGACAACTATGTGCCCCCTGAATACGGTGATGCTGCAACGGGGGAAGCTGCTGAAGATCAAGAGGAACCAGACGATGTGCCCAATGATGCTGCAAGGGGGGAAGCTGCTGAAGATCAAGAGGAACCAGTGCCCGATGATGATGATCTCCGCCGGGTCATTGTCGATGCAAGGACGCAATGCGAAAGTCAAAAGGAGAAGCTGAAGTTCGACCGCATGTTAGAGGATCACAAAAAAGGGTTGTACCCCAATTGCGAAGATGGCAACACAAAGCTCGGTACCGTACTGGAATTGCTGCAGTGGAAGGCAGAGAATGCTGTGCCTGACAAAGGATTTGAGAAGCTATTGAAAATATTGAAGAAGAAGCTTCCAAAGGATAACGAATTGCCCGACAGTACATACGCAGCAAAGAAGGTCGTATGCCCTCTAGGATTGGAGGTGTAGAAGATACATGCATGCCCTAATGACTGCATCCTCTACCGCGGTGCGTACAAGGATCTGAACGCATGCCCGGTATGCGGTGCATTGCGGTATAAGATCAGACGAGATGACCCTGGTGATGTTGACGGCGAGCCCCCAGGAAGAGGGTTCCTGCGAAGGTGATGTGGTATGCTCCTATAATACCAGGGTTGAAACGTCTGTTCAGAAATGAAGAGCATGCCAAGTTGATGCGATGGCACAGTGAGGACCGTAAGAAAGACGGGAAGTTGAGAGCACCCGCTGACGGGTCGCAGTGGAGAAAAATCGAGAGAAAGTACTGGGCTGAGTTTGCAGCTGACCCAAGGAACGCATGGTTTGGTTTAAGCGCGGATGGCATTAATCCTTTCGGGGAGCAGAGCAGCAATCACCGCACCTGGCCCGTGACTCTATGTATGTATAACCTTCCTCCTTGGATGTGCATGAAGCGGAAGTTCATTATGATGCCAGTTCTCATCCAAGGCCCTAAGCAACCCGTCAACGACATTGATGTGTACCTAAGGCCATTAGTTGAAGAACTTTTACAGCTGTGGAATGGAAACGGTGTACGTACGTGCGATGAGCACAAACAGGAGGAATTTAACCTGCACGCGTTGCTGTTTGTAACCATCAACGATTGGCCCGCTCTCAGTAACCTTTCAGGACAGACAAACAAGGGATACCACGCATGCACGCACTGTTTAGATGACACTGAAAGTATATACCTGGACAAAAGCAGGAAGAATGTGTACCTGGGCCATCGTCGATTTCTTCCGACCAACCATCAATGTCGAAAGAAAGGCAAGCATTTCAAAGGCGAGGCAGATCACCGGAAGAAGCCCGCCATGCGTACCGGTGATCATGTACTTGCTATGGTTAATGATTTACACGTAATCTTTGGAAAGGGTCCCGGCGGACTAGCTGTTCCGAATGACGCCGAGGGACACGCACCCATGTGGAAGAAGAAATCTATATTTTGGGACCTACCCTACTGGAAAGAGCTAGAGGTCCGCTCTTCAATCGACGTGATGCACGTGACGAAGAGCCTTTGCGTGAACCTGCTAGGCTTCTTGGGCATGTATGGGAAGACAAAAGATACACCTGAGGCACGGGAGGACCTGCAACGTTTGCACGAAAAAGACGGCATGCCTCCGAAGCAGTATGAAGGTCCTGCTAGCTACGCTCTTACGAAAGAAGAGAAAGAAATCTTCTTTGAATGCCTGCTCAATATGAAGGTCCCGACTGGCTTCTCGTCGAATATAAAGGGAATAATAAATATGCCAGAGAAAAAGTTCCAGAACCTAAAGTCTCATGACTTCCACGTGATTATGATGCAACTGCTTCCGGTTGCATTGAGGGGGCTTCTATCGGAAAACGTCCGATTAGCCATTGTGAAGCTATGTGCATTCCTCAATGCAATCTCTCAGAAGGTGATCGATCCAGAAATCATACCAAGGCTAAGGAGTGATGTGGCGCAATGTCTTGTCAGTTTCGAGCTGGTTTTCCCACCATCCTTCTTCAATATCATGACGCACGTCCTAGTTTATCTAGTCGACGAGATTGTCATTCTGGGGCCCGTATTTCTACCAATATGTTCCCCTTTGAGAGGTTCATGGGAGTCCTAAAGAAATATGTCTGTAACCGCGCTAGGCCAGAAGGAAGCATCTCCATGGGCCATCAAACAGAGGATGTCATTGGGTTTTGTGTTGACTTCATTCCTGGCCTTAAGAAGATAGGTCTCCCTAAATCGCGGTATGAGGGGAGGCTGACTGGAAAAGGTACGCTTGGAGGGGGGACTCAATAATATGCAGGGACGGATATTCTTGGTCTCAAGCACACTACATAGTTCTACAGAACTCTAACTTGGTGACCCCGTATGTCGATGAACACAAGAACAGTCTGCGCTCCAAACACCCGGAGCAGTGTGACGACTGGATTACATGTGAACACATCAGGACTTTCAGCAGTTGGTTGGAAACACGTCTCAGAGGTGACACCACTGTTTGTGATGAGTTGTACTCGTTGTCCAGGGGACCATCTTCGACTGTATGGACTTACAAAGGATACGAGATAAATGGGAATACATTTTACACGATCGCCCAAGATCAAAAGAGCACCAACCAAAACAGCGGTGTCCGCTTTGATGCAGCAACCGAGAGGGGAAAGGACACATATTATGGTTACATAATGGACATATGGGAACTTGACTACGGACATGATTTTAAGGTCCCTTTGTTTAAGTGCAAATGGGTCAATCTGTCAGGAGGCGGGGTACAGGTAGACCCACAATACGGAATGACAACAGTGGATCTGAACAATCTTGGGTACACTGACGAACCGTTCGTCCTAGCCAATGATGTGGCACAGGTTATCTATGTGAAGGACATGTCTACCAGACCGAGGAAAAGAAAAGATAAGGAAGCGAATACATCATACGATGAGCCAAAGCGGCACATAGTTCTTTCAGGAAAAAGGGACATTGTGGGAGTGGAGGGCAAGACAGACATGTCTGAAGATTATGAAAAGTTTCATGAAATTCCTCCCTTCAAAGTCAAGGCTGACCCAAGCATCCTAATAAACGATGAAGATTATCCATGGTTACGGCGCAATAAGCAAATGGCACAAGCGAAGAAAAAGTGAAGACTTTCTCCCGCAACTATTATGATGATACCATGCCAACTTTGTAATAGGTGAGTATGATACCATTGTCCGTTTTGTACAAGAAGTGCATCTAGTTTTTGCCATAACCCTCTCAACTTTCTTGCACATGCTATGTGGATGAAATGATGATACCATGCCAACTTTCAACCTTTTCAGAGTTCATTTGAAATGCTTTTCAATTTTAGGGTCTTATAGCTCAATATAATTAGTAAATGCATGAAAAAATAACAGGCCAAAAATTAAAAATTATGCCACCTACTGGGCCACCACGGCGTGAATACGATTACAAACCCATCCTGGGCCAGGATTCAAGCCCGCAGAAGGCCCAATAGGCCCACAGACAGCACAGTGTGACATTAGGCCCGTAAGCCTGCATTTGAGAGGAGCTCGAGAGGGCAGCCGCAGTGGGGCTTATAAACCACTCCGAGCCCCTCTCAACTAGGGAGGTGGGACTAAACTTTTGGCCGCGGGCAGCGCAAGGCCTTTGGTCCCGGTTGGTGGCACCAACCGGTACCAATGCCCCCCTTTAGTCCCGGTTGGTGCCACCAACCGGGACCAAAGGCCGCCGCTTCCCGCCCTTTGGGCTGCTGAAAAGGGACCTTTGGTCCCTGTTGGTGGCACCAACCGGGACTAAAGGGTGGCATTGGTCCCGGTTGGTGCCACCAACCGGGACCAAAGGCGTGCCTATATAAGCCAACACTTGGAATTTTTCAGATACCTCGCCAGTTGCCCCCGACGCCGCCAGGCTGCCCGTGCTCGCCGTCGCCGCCCGCTCCTCGTCGCCGTCGCCCCGCGCCCTTGCCTCGACGGGTCGCCGCCCGGTGCTCGTTGCCGTCGCCCTGCCCCCACGCGCCGCCCCGCCTCGTGCTCCCCTGCTCGCGCGCGCCGCCTCGGCACCCCGAGCCGCCTGCCCGGCCCGCGCGTGCTCGCCGGCGCCCTCGCCGCCCCCGCCCCGTCCCGCCCCCGCGCGCCGGCGCCCTCGCCGCCCCCGCCGTCGCCATCGTCCTAGCCACCGCCCTGGCTCTGTTTTTTATTAGTTAATTGTTTTTTGATCATATATATATATATAATGTATATGTGTATGTATGTGGCTATATGTTTTTGTTCATATGTGGCTATATGTTTTTTTATTTTTATTAGTTTAATTTTTTTGTTCATATGTGATATATATGTGTATGTGGCTATAATGTATATGTGAACAAAAAAAATTTGTATGTATGTAGATGTTCAAAATGTATGAATATATATGTCAAAAATGTTTTTTTGTTCATAGAAAGTTTTTTGTTCATATATAGAAAGTTTTTATATATGACAATGGATATATATTCGATATATATGAGAAATGATGATCCACATGGAAAAGTTTTATATATGCAAAAGTTACAATTTTAGAAAAGTTTTATATATCTAGATAGGAAGGGAAGAAGAAGAAAAAGAAGGATAGGAAAGAAGAAAATAAGAAGAGGAAAGAAAGAAGAAGAGGAGAGGAAGAAGAGGAGAAATAAATAAGAAGAGGAAAAAAGAAGAAAAAGAAGAGGAGAAGAAGAAAGGAATAGAGGAGAAGAAGAAAAATAGAATATTTCTATTTTTTCTTCTTCTCCTCTATTCCTTTCTTCTTCTCCTCTTTTTTTTCTTCTTTTTTTTCTTCAATCCTCTCCTCTATTCCTTTCTTCTTCTCCTCTTTTTATTTCTTCTTCGTTTTCTTATGTTTTATCGGGTCTGTCGTCGTCGATATATACCCCTCCCGATAACTTCAACACGAGGGGGGATAACTTCAACACGAGGGGGGGCGATATACCCCCTCCCCGATAACATTATTTTCCCGTGTATATATGTCGTCGTTGTCGATATAACCCCCTCCTGATAACTTCAACACGTGGGGGGGGGTCGATATACCCCCTCCCCGATAACATTATTTTCCCGTGTATGTATGCTGTCGTTGTCGATATTACCCCCTCCCGATAACTTCAACACGAGGGGGGATAACTTCAACACGAGGGGGGGTCGATATACCCCCTCCTCGATAACATTATTTTCCCGTGTATGTATGTCGTCGTTGTCGATATAAAACCCCCTCCTGATAACTTCAACACGTGGGGGGGGTCGATAAACCCCCTCCCCGATAACATTATTTTCCCGTCTATGTATGTCGTCGTTGTCGATATATATAACTCCCTCCCAGATAACTTCGACATGATGGACGGTCGATATGTATACCCCCTCTCGACCGTGATAACTTATACCACGGGAGCACCCCCCTGCCCTCTCGCTCGACCAAAACTCTCGAGGACACCCAAACCCTAGAAAAAAACGATGTCGGTCTCCTACCCCCTCCCGCCGCGCCCCTACCCTTGAAGCGTTGCCTAGGCCACCCCAAACCCAGAATAAGCTAGGTCTACGTTTCCACTAATATATCCACCTGCTGTCATGTTTGTGTAATAATTGCCATGTTGTAATATTTGCAGAAACAATGGAACACGGACGAGATGAGCAAGCAGAAGAGGTGTTGGGGGACATAATCTTAGCCGGAGGTGATATCTTGTCGTATCTTAACGACAATGATGGTCTGGAAGAACAGGGTGAAGAAGCAGGCTACGGTGATCGAAGAGTGGAGGAGGAAAGACACGACGGTGACCCAATGCTGGTGCAAGAAGGAACCCGTGGTGACGGCTCCGGTGACCGAACAGAGTCCGGCCAGGTAAATATATTAGTTAAGCCTGTGTTGACTAGCTAATTGATGCATTCATTGTTTTGGTATGTACACATATTAATTAACACTCGTCTTTCTTCTTTTTTCTAGCCTTTCGGATCGAGCACAACTGCGGTAAAGAGACGAGGCCCGAAGAGAAAGTTGCGCTCGGATGAAAGGTTTGAGATCACAGCAATCGCGTGCGACGGCCAACCGATTGAACCCCTCCGGACAAAGGATGCTTTTGCTGCTCAGTGCGGGGTTCTAGTTAGGGACAAGATCCCGATCAGCATCCACCAATGGTATAAGCCTAAGAAGGAAGACCCTGAGGTGTCTTATGTCAATGATATGCAGAAAGATGATCTTTGGACTGAGCTGAAGGCAAATTTCACCCTACCGCCAGAGGAGGATCCGGAGAAGCCAGTTATAGAGCAATTAATCAAGTCTCATGCTCTTAAGAAGATGGCAGACCTATTCAGGAGGTGGAAGAATGAGCTGAAAACGTTTGTCGACAAAGAAGAGACACCTGAATTCATCGGCCGGTATGAGAAGATCAGAGATCACTGGCCCGCATTTGTGGCCCACAAGACATCGGAAAAGAGTAAGAAGATGTCAGCGACAAACAAGAAGAATGCTGCGAAGAAGAAGCTTCACCATCGCACGGGGTCAGGTGGCTACCTCAAAGCCCGGCCTAAGTGGGCCAAGTCTGAGAGGGATCTGCTTGATAAAGGGATCGAACCAGAGACAATGAACTGGCCAGACCGTTGCCGGACTTGGTTCTTCGGGGCTGGCGGAACCTTGGACCCTGTATCAGGGAGGTGTCGTTGGACGGACGAGCAACTTGCAATACCCGTCAAGAAGCTTAAGCACTATATCGATGCAGCGCAGCAAGGGACGTTCGTTCCAGACAGAGAGAACGACGAGCTCACAATGGCCCTCGGGAATCCTGAGCACCCTGGACGGACACGAGGCACGCCAGGCTCCGTTTCGTGGAAGGCTGGTTTTCCGGACGCGGGGGTTACAAAACCCAGGAGAGGAGGAAAAAAGTGGAGCAGATCCAAATTCAGAAGCTGCACGAAAGGGTTCAAGCGCTAGAGGAACGAGACGGCAATCGAGATGCCGAAACTGCCCACAAGCTACACGGCCATCTCAGCGGAGAAGCAGCGTGGCTTCCACCGAGCTGCCTCAGCTGGAGCATGCGGCTCCTGCTAGTTACCCCGTGGATGCTATCACGGAGTCTTAACATTGCCACCTTATGGCGGAATGGCAGAACTTGAAAGTCAAGGCGGTGGTTGGCTCTGTTTTACCTACTGAACCCGGCGCAACCTACCACTGCCGGCCGATTCCAGAAGGATATGCTAGGGTGATGGTGGATGAAATAACGGAGGGATTTGAGGACCTCCAGCTTGACCACCCTACCGGTGAAGGGGAGACTCGGCTGGGTTTAGCTCTGAAGACTCCATGCCTATGGCGGAAGGAGCTCATCAAGCTTCTGAACTGCACGTCTCCGGCGAGTAAGGGCACTCCGCCTCCTCCTCCGCCTCCTCCTCCGGTGAGTGATCAGGGCACTCAGCCTCCTTCTCCGGTGCGTGGCGGCACTCCGCCTCCTTCTCCGCCAGCGCCGGCGCGCCAGAGCAGCCAGCCTCCTCCTTCTCCGCCTCGTCAGCAAGGGCGGAAGAGACCCGCCGCCGCTGCGGCTGCTCCGGCGCGTCGTAGTCCTTCTCCTCCGCCTCGTAAGCAAGGAAAGAAGACAGCCGCAGCCGCTCCGTCTGCTCTGCCGGCGTCTAGCAGTATAGCTGCCAGAGGCGGGAGGCAATACAGATTCGGTCCTTCTCTGAAGACTCCAGAGAAGTTACCATACCAGAGGAACGAGGAGGAGAACGCGAAGATCGTGTGAGCCGAAGTGAAGAACTTCTTTGAAGGGGTGAAAGCAAAGAAACATCCACCTCCGGAGGAGAAGGTAGATCCGGTGAAAGCAAAGCGCACTCTGGCTGCCCTGACAAAACCACCAAAGTCTCCGCCGAGAGGCAACTATGAGCGCGTTCTTGCAAAGACATATGCCGAAGCGGAGCGGTCGGGAAGTACTGTCAGTGATAAAAGGATGAAAGAACGACGAGCTGGGAAAAAAATTGCCCAGCTCGGCGAACAAGCGAACCAATCGTGCCCCCCGCTCAAGGTGTCAAAAGACATCGTCGCTAATGATCCGAGTATGGTGCCCGGTTATAGCAATCTTGGAGATTACCTGCCCGACGATGTACATTATGAAATCATGGAGGTGGACGAACACAAATACCATTACGGGAAGCCTCTCGTCAAAGATGTCAGATCTCTAAGCACGATGATGCGAAGACTACATGATTGGTACATGAAAACCTGCAGAGAGTCTGATGGGATGAGTACTTTGACGCTGAGAGTTAAACCGGAGCATGACCTCGTTGGAATTGAACTGCTGAATGTTCCATTTGAGGATTTCTTCCAGTTTTACAATCAAAAGGCCCTCGATAAAACAACGATCACTTGCTACTGTCTGTAAGTAGTACTACTTCTGTCATTAAGTCTCTCTATATAGGTCAGCTCTTTCATTGCATGTATTTATACTTATCCTCACTATATTATGCAGATTGAAGATCGCCGAATTGAAGAAAAGACAAATCGGTGATATTGGGTTCATTAACACAAATCTCATAGATGCATATACGGTTGAAAAACATCCCAAAGAAGCCGAGGCCAACTTGCTACAATCGTTGGTATTAAATCAAAACAAAGATATAATACTCTTTCCTTACAACTTCAAGTGAGTGTTACTGTCTTGTGCATATTCGGTTTCCCTTATTAGTCCAGGTTATGGTAATGTAATTGATGACTTATGCATGCATGCGCAGCTTCCACTATATTCTCCTAGAGATTAAGCTTGAGCCGGGAGTAGTAACCGTCTTAGACTCGAGACGAAAAGATCCCCAGGACTATGCGAACATGACTCAAATGCTCCAGAAGTAAGTTAAATCGATCATTATCCACCATATCAGCAACTTTGTTCATTTCCTGATATCAAGTAATTGTTTTCTTTGTCTGGCAGGGTTTGGAGAAAATTCACCTCAAAAGCTCCGGGACTGCCGAAGAAGCTGCAATTTAATCACCCGAAAGTAAGTACTATAGTAGCATGTTCCGCGCATCTCCTAGTGATTCAAGCGGTAGTTTCATCAATACCATTTAGCATGCTTGCTTATCAGTTTGATTGACCTCTATTCCTTGTAAAGTGGTTGTGGCAGGAACCCGGGAATAATTACTGTGGATACTACGTTTGCGAGTCCATCCGCTACCATACCTGTGAGCGGGGCTACACTGAAGAACAATATGAAGTGCGTAAGCAAAAATATTCACAATTTTATTTTATTACCATCATTTGTGTTGAGTTTCATTTATTCATATATATATATGTATTGACCCCCTTCTTCAAATTAGATGTTTCGGAAGCGGGATGAACTCCTAGCAGAAGATCGTATGCGAGGAATTCAAGAGGAATTGGCGGCATTCTTCCTTGACCACGTGATCGCTGAAAACGAAGAATACTATGTGGACCCTGTGTTCCTACAATATAATTAGGAGATTGTATTGTAAGAGATAATTATTGTATATATGTAGCCGGTAGTGTCGGATAGATATACGAGAACTTGTTGTTCGACCAATATCTCGGAGAAGGAGAGGTGGTCGATATCACTTCTCTCTGTATGCATATGTTCATGACGATCTTCTGTTTCCTTCATTTGATTACTAGCTAGCGTGTCTACTCCTCTCCATACGTATATAGTACGTGGCGTCGACCAAGCACGGAGATAAGAGCGGACACTTCTCTCTATTAATTAGCTAGCTAACACAATATATGAAACACCTAAATTAACCCCCCAAAACCCCTAAACCACCCCCTTTCAAAAAAAACAAAAACCTCAGCTCCTGCCAGGTGCTGACGCGTGGATGCCTATTGGTCCCGGTTGGTGGCACCAACCGGGACCAAAGGCCCTCCTGCCTGGGCTCCCCGCACCGGCCACGTGGACGGCCTTTAGTCCCGTTTCGTGTAAGAACCGGGACTAATGGGCTAGGGCATTAGTAACGACCCTTTAGTCCCGGTTCCAGAACCGGGACTAAAGGCCCTTATGAACCGGGGTAAAAGCCCCTTTTCCTACTAGTGCCACCCGGTGGTAGTTACCCCACATATCTCATATAGTACCATGTGGTACCATATATATACTATTTTATTATTTTAAATATGTTCATATACTATATCTAAGATATTTCAAAGCAAGTTACATGAAAATATTGTATATGAGTTCATAGTTTTTGTTATATTTGTGAAATACGTACATATTTGTACATAAAAAAGAGCATACTCAAAACATGGTACATACAACCTAAAAATTAGTATATATACTACCTAATAATTGTTATATACTACATACTACACATACATACTCTCGGTTTCGATAGATACTACATACAACATACAAAACGCAAGTGGTGGTAACTACCACTGCTTGTAGGAAACATTTGTCCTATATATATATGTGTGTGTGTGTGTGTGTGTGTGTGTGTGTGAATGAAACTCAACACAATTGATGGTAACAAAATAAAATTGTGAATATTGTTTATGTACTCGAAGTTCTAAAGCTCTGCCCTTCTCACAGGTCGTTCGGCGAATGAACTCGCAAACATAGTATCCACATAAATTATTCCCGTCTTCCTGCCTCAAGCACTTTACGAGAATAGAGTTCTATCAAAATAACAATCAAGCATGGTAATGGTATTGAAACTAGAATCAAAGAGAGATGCGCGAACCTAGCTAGTACTACTTACATTGAGTGGTCGAAATAGCAGCTCCTCTTTCCATTCACCGCTAGCCTGCTTGGTGAACTCTTTCCAAACCCTGCCCGGCAAAGAAAATAATAAAGGAGTTACTAATTACTTGATATCAGGAAATGAACAAAATTTGCCGATATAGTGCGATAATGATTGAAATTTCCTTTGGACCATTTCACTCAGGTCCAACCACATTTTTGTGTATTTACGTTTCGAGTACATGACAAGTACTAATCCTGCGTCAACCTGAATGACTAGCAGAATAAAGTGGAACCTGCACACGCATAACTCATCAATTACACTTAACATCGAGTAAGCGAAACAGAATGTGTACAATACAGTAGCACTCACTTGAAGTTGTAAGGAAATAGTATTTCCCTTCTGGTTTGGTGTGCAATGAACGCACTTAACAAGTTAGCCTCTGTTTCCTTGGCGTTGTTTGCTACCGTATATTCATGAATTTTATTTGGGTTAATGAACCCAATGTCCCAGATTTGTCCTCTTTTGCATTTGAGAATCTTCATTCTGCATAATAGAGTGAGAATGATTATACATGCAACGAATGAGCTGAGCTAGAGACTTAATTACAGAAATAATACTTACAGACAATAACAACTGACGATATATTTGTCTAGGGCGTCTTGATTGTATAAATGAAATAATTCATCAAATTCAATGAACACCTCCTCATCTCCATTGAAGTAATGCTCATCTCTATATCCCACCGTGATCGTGTTGCTCCCTTCCTTTGAGGCTTCCATGTACCATTCATGCAATCTTCGCATTTGTGTTTGTAGATGCCAGAGCTCCTCAGGTCTGACGAGAGGCTTCCCGTAATGGTATTTGTATGCTAACTCAACCATGGGGAACTCTCCATGATCGCCTAAGTATTGATCAAGAGTGAAACCAATATCATGGGCCGCTACCTCCGGATCGATATCGATAAACACCTCGAGGGGGGAGGGGCACGATTGGTTTTTCTGTTCTTCAAGCTGGGGAATTATTCTTCCCCTTGCACTACTACTACTTCCCGACCGCTGCACATGTTCTTCATGTGACTTGATAATAGAGCGGTCGTAGTTTGATGGCAGCGGAGGTGGCGGTGGTCGCTTAAGATTTTCCAGACAGTGCTTCGCTTTTGTCGGATCTATTTTCTCCTTTGGATCGGGACGGGTTGGTGCAAGTTGGCGTTTCACATCAGCATCCACGACCTGATGGAAATATGCCCTAGAAGCAATAATAAAGTTGTTATTTTATATTTCCTTATTCATGATAAAGGTTTATTATTCATGCTAGAATTGTATTGATCGGAAACTTAAATACATGTGTGAATACATAACTCATTGATCAAAGATGGTTAATGTTTCCTAACCATTGACATGAGTTGATTTGATAACAGGATCACATCATTAGGAGAATGATGTTATGGACAAGAACCATACGTTAACTTAGCATAATGATCGTTCAGTTTTATTGCTATTGCTTTCTTCCTGTCAAATACATATTCCTTCGACTATGAGATTATGCAACTCCCGGATACCGGAGGAATGCCTTATGTGCCATCAAACGTCACAACGTAACTGGGTGATT
The DNA here is from genome assembly GCF_018294505.1 of Triticum aestivum. Lineage (NCBI taxonomy): Eukaryota > Viridiplantae > Streptophyta > Magnoliopsida > Poales > Poaceae > Triticum > Triticum aestivum. Next base: position 415,131,128 of record NC_057802.1, on the reverse strand, counting down.
ATAAAGATGCTCTACATGTATCTCCGAAGGTATTTGTTGAGTTGGCATAGATCGAGATTAGGATTTGTCACTCCGAGTATCGGAGAGGTATCTCTGGGCCTCTCGGTAATACACATCATAAGCTTGCAAGCAAACGACTAAGGAGTTAGTCACGAGGTGATGTATTACGGAACGAGTAAAGAAACTTGCCGGTAACGAGAGTGAACTAGGTATGAAGATATCGACGATGGAATCTCGGGCAAGTAACATACCGATAGACAAAGGGAATGACGTATGTTGTCATAACGGTTCAACCGATAAAGATCTTCGTAGAATATGTTGGAGCCAATATGGGCATCCAGGTTCCGCTATTGGTTATTGACCGGAGAGGTGTCTCGGTCATGTCTACATAGTTCTTGAACCTGTAGGGTCCGCACACTTAACGTTCAATGACGATATAGTATTATATGAGTTATGTGATTTGGTGGCCGAATGTTGTTCGGAGTCCCGGATGAGATCACGGACATGAAGAGGAGTCTCGAAATGGTCGAGAGGTAAAGATTGATATATGGGACGATGATATTCGGACACCGGAAGTGTTTCGGGGGTACCGGGTACTTATCGGACCATCGGAAAGGAGTTTCGGGCACCCGCGGCAAAGATATGGGCCTTATGGGCCAAGAGAGGAAACGCACCAGCCACAAGGGGCTGGTGCGCCCCCCATAGCAGGCCGGCCTAAGGAGGAGAAGGAAAGGGGGGAGGGAAAGCAAAGTGCAAATTAGGATTCCCACTTCCTTCCTCTCCCCCCTCTTTCCTTCCCCCATGGGAATACATGGCAAGGGGGAGGGGGGGGGCAGGGCAGGAGCCCTAGGGCCAGCCGGCCACCTATGTGGTGTGCCAGGCTGCCTCCCCTCCCTCTCCCACCTATATATATGTGGGAGGGGGGCGCCTAGCACACCCCAGATCAATTGTTAGCCATGTGCAACGCCCCCTCCACCGTTTATACCCCCTACCATATTTTCGTAGTGCTTAAGAGAAGCCTTGCAGAGATCACTTCACCATCACCGTCACCATGTCGTCGTGCTGATGGAACTCATCTACTACCTCGATGTCTTGCTGGATCAAGAAGGCGAGGAACGTCACCGAGCTGAACGTGTGCAGAATAGGGAGGTGCTGTGCATTCGGTACTTGATCGGTTGAAGCGGGAAGACGTTCGACTACATCAACTGCGTTGTGAAACGCTTCCGCTTACGGTCTACGAGGGTACGTGGACACACTCTCCCCCTCGTTGCTATGCATCTCCATGGATAGATCATTGCGTGTGCGTATAATTTTTTTGTTTTCCATGCAGCGATTCCCAACACAACCTTCTTGAGTTCCTCATCACTCATTTGGTATGGTAACTTGGCAGGAGCCTCCTTGACGCTTGTATCTGCTCTGGATTTCTTCGCAGTTGTACTACTAGCCGCTGGAGCGGCGGTTCTCTTCTGCCGGTGCTGAGGCGGCGGAGGAGGCAAAGTCTGCTGACGTGGTGGAGTTTGCTAAGAGGCCTCCTCCGGCGGAGTCTGCTAACGCGGCGGAGACAACTGAGGCAGCGGAGATACACCTAGATTGCTACTGTGAGGAGTCTGCTGAGGGCCCTCCTCTGACAGAGTCTGCTGATGCGGCGTCCAATGTGGAAGCACGATGTGTTCCTTTGTCCATACAATGATAGTCCTTCTGGCATCTCCTAGTTCAGTCTCCCCTTCACCTGTAGGGAACTCAAGCTCCAGCTGGTCAAATCCGTTGCTAACTTGATCCACCCCGACAGTAGCATAGCCATCTAGAATCGGAGAGTAATGGTAAGTTCCATCAGGTACAGGAGGTAAGGCAAAGCCGATCGCCACCTTCACGGATATGCTCATGCATTTTGCATGTAGATCACAATGTTCCCTCTTCGTGATATCATCCATGGGGTAGCGAGGAGTCGTGATATCATCTATGGGCCGAACGAGCTCCGTGGAAGCCACGCTGCTTTTCCACTAAGATGGTGGGCCAGCAGTATCGAATGCAGTATCTTCGTGCTGCTGAGATGGGCCGATAGCGTGCTAGCTGGTAGTGCCTCTATTTGCTTCTGTTCTAACGCTACTATTTCTTCTATCTTCTGCAGCCAGTCTGCATCCTATTTATTTTTTCTCCCTCGGCTTCTATAAGTGTCACTGTAGTCAGGAAACCGAACCTTCCACAGAACCGAGTCTGATGTGCCTCGTGTTCGTCCACTGTGTTCAGGATTCCCGAGGGCGCCTGTCAGCTCGTCATTCTCTCTGTCGGGATGGAACTTCCCGTCCTGCACATCCTTCATTGCATCTTAAATGGCTTTGATAGGTGTTGCAAGGTTATCTTTTGTATAAACACACTTCCCTGTTTCTGGGTTCAACATTCCCCCATGCCCATAGAACCAAGCCTTTGCCCGTTCAGTCCACTCCAATGTCTCTGGATCGATCCCTCTCTCAATCAGGTTGTTCTCAGTTTTCTCTCACTCAGGCCTTGCAAACTTGTAGCCACCTGACCCCATAACATGGTGATATTCCTTCTTTACAGCATTTTGCTTATCTATTTTCGACCTTTTCTTACCTTCATCCGATGTCTTGTACTCCACAAATGCGGGCCAGTGATCTTTTATCTTCTCATATGCTTCGGTGAATGTTGGAGTCTTGTTTTCCAGGACATAGTTTTGGTGAGATCTTTTCTTCCAGTTGCAGAATTGTTGGTCCATCTTCTTAAGAGCCCACGCCTTGACTTTTTGCGCTATAACATTGTTATTTGGATCCACCTCTGGCGGTAGGGTGAAATTTGTCTTGAGCGTATTCGAAAGCGTTTCTTTGCATCTATCCTCGACATAACTAACTTCATCTGCCTCTGGCTTATTCCATTCTTGAATGTTGATTGGGATGTTGTCCCCAACAATAACTCTGCACTGATATAGAAATCGGTTTGCGGTCCACATGGGAGCAGTCTATTTGCCATCTGCAGTGACTTCTTCGATCGTGAACCTTTCATTCTCGCCCAACCTTTTTTGGGGGCTCGTCTCTTTATAGAAGATTGGCTCGATCTGGAGGGCTAAAAGAAGAAATAAGCGCTAATATTTGTACATACAAATCAATTGATGAATCTAGTCAGCAGAGGATTAATTAATACACCTCACCGGACTTTGTAATAACTAAGGTTCCAACACCGGAGTTGTCATCTTCTCCCTTCATTCCCTCACCGGAGCCGTCATCTTCTCCCTCTAGTCCCTCACCACTGGAGTCATTCAGAAACTGTGAGGTGATATCATCATCTCCGTCGCGGATTATTTCCCCCAATATGTCTTCTTGTTCTTCGTCTCTGCCGTAGTGTTCCATAGTTTCGGCAAACATTACAACATGGCATAAACATAGGAGCAACAGGTTCATGGGAATTATCAACGCAATATACAACCATGAGATAAGCTATTTTTCAGACTTGATGAAATATGGGAATGCAAAATAGTAACATTATGATGATAACTGGAGAGCAAGATTCAGTCATGCTACAACAACTTTAGGCGATCGTCAGGTACTCCTCCAACGAACGTCGGGGACTCCTCACCGGCGTCAGGGACACCCTCGGCAATTGTCGAGGACTCCTCCAGCAATCGTCTGGGACTCCTCACCGGTGATCTCTAGGGACTCCTCCGGCGATCATCAGGGACTCCTCACTGGCGATCGTTGGGGAATCCTTCTGCTTAAATTCTTTTGAACTAAATTCTACTAGCAAGAAGACATAAAAATTCTCTTCTTTCATGTGCAAAGCTACCTCATATGATGCTTGCATTAAATCACACAAAAATGACAAAATGGCATCTTTTGCAAAAATGACATGCAACAAAATCAATACAAAATATTGACCAAGTTTATATACAAAATATTAACATCCACAATACAAAATCAATAGCATTAGAATTATCATTCTGTAGCGATCCGACCTCAGGCGGTCAAATCTCTATGTATAAGTGTCATCCCTGGATCGGAAATGCTGAGACACACAATACTCGAGGATTTATAACAGGGTTCAGTCACACACTTATTACATCGAATGTCTCAAAAGAGAACTTATTACAATAATATGGCTGAAGGCCATCTAAATAAGATAACAACGGAAGCTTCGAAGGTAAATGAGTCCATCAACTACAACGGCATAACTGAGTGCACGACAATGACCTAGCACACCTTACTTCTCATCTGAAAAGTCTGCAACATAATACGTTGCAGCCTGTGTAGGTCAGCACATGGAATATGCTGGCAAAATAACACTATAGAGCAATGAACAGGTAACAGCTATAACTATATGCATATATGGCTGGTGGAGACTCTATGTTTAACATTCGCAGAAAGCTAGTTTTTCCCTACAACAAAGGAATATATTTTATTTTACTACAAAGTTGGTTGAAAAACATTGAGAATGGTAACCCCATCTCAATCCCAAATTAATAATCAATAACCCAACAAGTTAATTAAGTATAGTGATGAGATCAACATAATAATTCAAGCACCAGATACTCAAGATGTCCATAACCGGGGACACGGCTAACCATGATTAGTTTGTACACTCTTCAGAGGTTTGCACACTTTTCCCCACAAGACTCGATCTCCTCCGTTTGATTTCTCGCACTGCAGGATGTTTGAGAAACGGATGACCAAGACACAGTCTTTCCGAAGAGGTCCCCATAACCGATAGATAGGCCGGTACACCTACAATCCCCTACATCTGCTAGCCCATCATGGAAAGGTTTCCCACAATGTACTCAACTATGCCAGAGCCCATAATGGCATGTGGCTGCACACGGAAGTTTCTAGCATGAATAATCTTATGATCCCTTTGAGCCTGGGTGGCAAAACATAGGAAATATCACACGGATGCCCCGGGATTCTCCTTTGGACAACACTGGATTCCCCAGGTGCCCACAAACCAATCCACCCAGATGTGTATTAATGTTACCACCTTAGATAAAACCTTAGTTGAAAACAATCTTTCACAACTGCCATGAATACTCTCAACCAATCCACGTCTACGAGCGTAGCATAGCGGTACAAGCATAACATAGAAGTAACTCCCAATGTTTGAAGTAAAAGACAATAGGTTCTACCTCATCAACTACTTCCCAGTACCCACATGGTATCTAGTCCTAACCATGCAGTGTTTGAGGGTTGGAACTAATGCATAAAAACTGGGTAATAAAGGGGTATGATCAAAGTGTTACTTGCCTTGTTGACGATCTAAAAACCCTAGTTACTCGTAGTAGCACGCTTCGCACTCCGGAAACTCTATCGTAAACAAACAATAGCATACATAAGCACTCAAGCATAATATGCAAGGGTAAAACTCAAATGAAAAGATCCAAACTGAAAGTTCAACTGAAGAGCTTCGATTTGTAAAAAGAATCAATCGAATCGGAGCTATGAAACTCAAACTACGGTCAAAAGATGTTCAAATTAATATCTGCTTGAAACCATATTTTAAATTGTCAAAATCATGTTCAAGTTGGTTATCTGGAGAGAGGGGAACAAGACGAAGATTTTGGCGTTGGTTTCACTGGATTTGGACGAACGAGCAAAAAGTTGCGAGGGCTTGAAGATTCAGGAGTAATTTGTGATAAAAATTGTTCATGTATAAGTCCCTGGCCGAAAATAAAATAAAAAGAAAAACCTAACGAACGAACGTTCGCTAACAGAACCAAACGAACGAACGTTGTTCATTACTGCGGATTAATGGACGAACGTCCGCAAATTAGATCCGAATGTAAAAACCGAGAAAAACCCTAACCTAAAAATAAACCGATCTAAACCGAAGAACCGAAAAACCAAAAAAGAACCGGCGAACCGGGACGGTTTTATACCGGTTCACGTCGACGGCGTCAACGGCGGCGGAAGTCCGGCGGCTCTGGCGAGGAAAGGCGGCGGTGGCTGCGGGTCGGCTGGGGAGGAGGCGGCGGGGTGGGGCGGGCTTTAAACGGGGCGGGGCGGCGCGTGCCTTGAGCGAGGGGGCGGCGGGACGGGAGTCCGAGCCGGACTCCCTTGGCGTCCGTGCGGCGGCGGGGCTCCTCCCGTTCAGGAGGAAGGCGGCGGGGCGACGTGGGGTGCGGCCTGGCTCGGCTGGGCCCTCGGCCCAGTCGGGCGGCGAACTTTCTTTTTTTTAAAATAAAATTTCGACCGAAGAAAAATCCTAATAAAATATAAAAACATTCTAAAAATACCAGAAACAATTTTCACCGTCTAAACCTAATATTTAGAACAAGCTGAACATTTTCCTGGTCTAAAAATGCAATTTTCAAAAATGCATATTTTCTAATTCAAATAAAATGGCAAATAAAATGCAAATAAAATTTTAATTTGATTTTAAAATTTCTTCTCCAATATTCCTTTCATTTGAAGAAGTCATTTTATCTTCACTCTTTTCTTTTTAATATTGGAAATAATTGGAGAGAAAAATATTAAAACCAAATTGATCCTCTTTTCAAATTTGAGAAAATGGAAATGTGAAAATTTGTGAAACCTCCAACTCTCTCCTTGGGTCCTTTAGTTGCTTAAGATTTCAAGGATCACAACCAAACGAACGAACGTTGTTTGTTACTGCGGATTAACTGACGAACGTCCGCAAATTAGATCCGAACGTAAAAAACGAGAAAAACCCTAATCCTAAAAATAAACCTATCTAAACCGAAGAACCGAAAAATACCGAAAAAGAACCGGCGAACCGGGATGGTTTTATACCGGTTCACGTCGACGACGTCAACGACGGCGGCGAAACTCCGGCGGCTTCGGCGAGGCGGCGGCGGCGGCGCGCAAGCAGCGGCGGGCGGCGGCGAGCGGGCGGCGGCGGCTCCGGGTGGGGAGGAGGCGGCGGGGTGGGGCGGGCTTTAAAGGGGGCGGGGCGGCGCGTGCCTTGGGCGAGGGGGCGGCCCGACGGGAGTCCGAGCCGGACTCCCTCGGCGTCCGTGCGGCGGTGGGGCTCCTCTCACTTGAGAGGAAGGTGGCGGGGCGACGGGGGCTGCGGCCCGGCTCGGCTGGGCCTTCGGCCTAGTCGGGTGGCGAACTTTCTTTTTTTTGAAGTAAAATTTTGCCCGAAGAAAAATCCTAATAAAATATAAAAAAATTCTAAAAATGCCAAAAACAATTTTCGTCGTCTAAACCTAATATTTAGAACAAGGTGGACATTTTTCTTGTCTAAAATGCAATTTTCAAAAATGCATATTTTTCTAATTCAAATAAAATAGCAAATAAAATTTTAATTTGATTTTAAAATTTCTTCTCCAATATTCCTTTCATTTGAAGAAGTCATTTTATCTTCTCTCTTTTCTTTTTAATATTGGAAATAATTGGAGAGAAAAATATTAAAACCAAATTGATCCTCTTTTCGAATTTGAGAAAATTCAAATGTGAAAATTTGTGAAACCTCCAACTCTCTCCTTGGGTCCTTGAGTTGCTTTAGATTTCTAGGATCACAACCAAAATGCAAATAAAATATGATATGCATATGATGACCTATGTATAACATCCAAATTGAAAATTGGGATGTTACACATTCAATATGTTTTCATACCAAATATATTTTGTATTGTGAAAATTTAAATGGTTTTCGATAACTTGATCAAACTTTCTCCTGCAAAAAGTGTGGATGAAACTTGATATATATGTATGTATCAACGGAGCGGCGTCGGCGCGGGTGGCGGTGACCGCGGGAGGGGGGGATAGGAGGAGGAGGGGAACAATTGTGGCTCACAACTAGAGTTGTCGGGGAGCGGGGCCGGCGAGGCTCGGTGAAGCGGCTCGGGGAGGAGGGCGAGGAGGTCCGGCGACAGCGGCCGTCAGCGACGAGCGGCTAAGGGTGTCGGCGAGGGTGGGGGGAGGGATCTCCAGCAGCCTGGCGACGGCGTGGTCATTTGGCGTCGGGGCAGGCCTGCGGCTTCGCGAGAAAATGGACAAGATTGGTGGAGGAAGAAGGCCAGGGCGGTTAAATGCCTCAAGCTTTAGTCGTGGTTGGTGGCTCCGACCGGGACTAAAGGCCTACCTTTAATCCCGGTCAGAGCCACCAACCCTGTCGCGCCCTTTTGGCTGCCGAAAATTAGCTTTAGTCCCGGCTGGCGGCTCCGACCGGGACTAAAGGTAGGCCCTTAGTACCGGTTTGTGCCACCAACCGGGACAAACCTGGATATTTCAAGCTTTTAAATGGTGTTTAATCAAAAACAGATTATGTTTAGCTCTTTTAGTTTTATACCTTTTTTCCCGGGACTAACCTAATTTATACTTATTCCCACCTCGCCTAGAGAGAAGCAACATAACCTATTTAAATTGTGGGATAGTCCAGATGCAATAAGCTTCGGTATTCATGCATGGTATTTTCTACAAGAGATGCACTCTTTTACGGAGATGAGCTATCACTTTGAATCTACACCTGTTTCGGGCATTGAAGATTCAAAGTGATAGGCCATCTTCTTAATGGTGGACGCCAGTGTTTTTTTATTAATTCAACTATTAGTATTTCCCCCTAAGGCCGCTTGTAAACCGCACTGATGACCCACAAGTATAGGGGGTCAATCGTAGTCCTTTCGATAAGTAAGAGTGTCGAACCCAACGAGAAGCAGAAGAAAATGACAAGTGGTTTTCAGCAAGGTATTTTCTACAAGCACTGAAATAAGCGGTAACAGATAGTTTGATAGCAAGATGATTTGTGACGGACAAGTAACGATAACGGTAAATAAAGTATAGCAAGGTAGCCCAATGCTTTTGTGGCAAAGGACATGCCAAAATGGTCTCTTATAATAATGAAAGCGTTCTTGAGGGTACATGGGAATTTCATCTAGTCACTTTCATCATGTTAGTTTGATTCGCGTTCACTAGTTTGATGATTTGATATGTGGGTGGACCGGTGCTTGGGTGCTGTACAGAACAAACCTCCCACTTATGATTATCCCCCTCGCAAGAATTCGCAACTATGAGAAAAGTATTAAGATAAAATCTAACCATAGCATTAAACATTTGGATCCAAATCGGTCCCTTACGAAGTAGCGTAGAAACTAGGGTTTAAGCTTCTATCACTCTAGCGACCCATCATCTAATAACTAATCCACAATGCATTTCCTTAGGCTCGCATATGGTGAAGTGCCATGTAGTCGACGTTCACATGATACCACTAAGGGAATCACAACATACATATCATCAAAATATCGAACACATATCAAGTTCACATGATTACTTGCAACAAGATTTCTCCCGTGACCTCAAGAACAAAAGTAACTACTCACAAATGATAATCGTGCTAAAGAACAGAGGGGTATTAAATAGCATAATGGATCCGCACATATAATCTTCCACCAAATAAACCATACAGTGATCAACTACAAGATGCAATTAACACTACTAGTCACCCACAGATACCAATTTGAGGTTCCAATACAAAGATTGAACACAAGAGATGAACTAGGGTTTGAGAGGAGACGGTGCTATTGAAGATGTTGATGGAGATTGACCTCCCAAAGATGAGATAGTTGTTGGTGATGATGATGGCTTCAATTTCCCCCTCCGGGAGGGAAGTTCCCCCGACGGAATCGCTCCGCCGGAGGGCAAAAGTGCTCCTGCCCAAGTTCTGCCTCGAGACGACGACGCTCCGTCTCGAAATTCCTATGCTTATTTTTTCTATGTAAAAATGACCTATATACCAGAAGATGGGCACCGATGATGGGCTGGGCTGAGCAGAACCCACTAGGGCGCGCCCTGGTGTCTTGTGCTCACCAGGTGGCCCCCTCTCTGGTAGTTATTTGCTCTAGTATTTCTTATATATTCCAAAATAATTCTCCGCAATTTTTTAGCTCATTTGGAGTTGTGCAGAATAGGTAACTCTGATGTAGCTTTTTCAGGTCCAGATTTCAGCTGCCGGCATTTTCCCTCTTTGTGTAAACCTTGCATATTATGAGAGAAAAGACATTAGAATTACTCCATAAAGCTTTGTTATGCATAAAAACATTGTAAATAACAGTAGGAAAACATGATGCAGAATGGACAATCTTGCATATTTGTACAAGAAAAGAAACATACACTACTAGGGAAAACCCTAGTAGTTGCGCTTGTTTTGTAGCTAGCAGTAGCGCTTGTACAAGTGCTACCACTAAGGCGCTACAGCTAACTTTTAGCAGTAGTGCTGGAATGCCAGCGCTACTGCTATACCTAGTTAGCAGTAGCGCATTCTTTGCGAAAGCGCTACAGATAAGTGTAAGTAGCAGGAGCGTTTCTTTAGAAAAGCGCTGCCGCTAACTTTTCCTGTATTTTTGGAAATACAACATATTTTCGTTGTGGTTTTATATACAGTACTTTCATCATATGATTTTATGACCATGATTAGTTATTATATATAAAAGTGGTGGAAATGAACGTGGAGTAGATTCAAGTGGAGGCAACATGTGTGGTGCATGTCGAAAGTACTATTAATCCAAACTTGATCTAGTTTGGATTAGTAGTACTTTCGATGTACACCACATGTTGCCTCCACTTGAATCTAATCCATGTTCATTTCACCTACTGATATATATATATAATAACTCATCATGCTCATATAACAACTTAGCATCATGCATCATCGATCATAATAATAAATAACTCATCATTGGTATCATAATAACAAGTCCTACTCATCATCATCGATCATACAACTTCTACTCGATACCACATCATCATCATAGTCATCTAACCAATCCTACTTAGTTGTTTTTAGCACATGATCATGAGTATTAGCTAGGACCTACTACCTTCTCTTAGGTAAAATAGCATAAAACAAGATCGCCCCTGACTCTCCATTATGGAGAATGGAGATTATCCTGTCTCCGATTCTTGCCTTTCGCACAATGTTGCTTCCAAAAACCTCCTTACGACTGTCCATACATTTTTTCCATTCTTTGATTACCATGTGTTCACCGGTTTTAGAAATCCAATATGGACAGGTGAGATTCGTAGGATGACCTGGCTGTATGTTCAAAACATCAAGGCAACCATTCTGAAACATCAGATGAGGCACACAATCCTTCGGGATTTTCTGTTGAAAAACATAGTAATAACTTCGTAGTTAGCAATGTAGTTCAGTTTTAGAAGTATGCAAAAGATGCACGGATGTCGTAATAGTAAAAAATCTTACCATGGCATCTCCATGGATGTTACCGTGGTTCAACACGTGCACTAGTGGCACGTATTGATTATAATGTGGAGGAGTTTGATAATACATATTGTAATTCTCAAGTTCAGTACAAAATGCGATCAGATGATTTTTCTCCTGATAAGTTAATTCGGAGCCATCGGTGTAGTAGGTTCTGTCTACCATCTTCCACACATTGTTCGAAGAATGAAAATAAGCTGTCAATGGAAATAAGCTGTCAACAATTTTGAAATAAACAATATAAATTAGTTAATAACTATGTTTGAGAAGCTCACATAGCGGTAGAATTGGAAGCGTATCAACAAGGACCCAAATGTCCATATTGTCTTGCTCGATGTCAGGATCACCAAGATCCATCATGACAAGCATACCCTCATAAAAACCATACATCTTGCAAAGTGCTTCCCAATTTGTGCAACCAAAATGGGTTACGCTATCAGAATTGTACATATTTACTTCAAAATCCATACCATGATGGTTACTTAGCTGAATTTTCTTTGTTTCAAAACTTTCATGGTCTTCAAAACCCATCCTCTTCAAGACATAGCGTCTTGCATGGCATGGGATAAGCTAGTCCAATTGTAAAAGATGAAAATTACACATTGAAATAGTTGAAGTCGTGCTTAATTACGAAAAAAACACTTGTCGTCGTTGCGTACCGTTTCAACATCGAAGGTGTCCTGGAGCTTAATGCTGAAGCGCCGACCTTCGTCCAGGTGAGGCCTGTCGCACAGACCCCGGTCGTCGTTGCACTAGTCGCAATCCCCCGGAAGACTTTCGTTGTCCGAGTACGACATTTCCTAGGTTCATAATTCAAAGATTAAACTTGTACAATTCAATATATGTACTAAAAAAACTAAATTAGATCATTATTATTCATCACGGGTTGACTATCGGTCTGCCGAGTCTTTTTCTTGAAAACTCTCAGCTCGCGTGGTGTATACATTCGACCGTTGGTGATGATCGCTCCTCCTTTTGTCCCCGAGTGCATTCCACCAAAATGTCTAGCACACAGGAACGAAGGAGAAGCGACCCCCACGACAACAGTCGGGATTTTTCGTCCTCTCATATGTGGTGGAGACTCTCACTCACTGATTCCTCCCTGACATTTGCGACCGTCGGTGATGGTCGTTCCTCCTCCTTCCCCTAGTGCATAACAAAGGTCTAGCACGCGGAGAAGAAGGAGAAACGACCCCCACGACAACAGTCTGGATTCTTCGACCTCTCTCATATATGGTGGATACACTCCCTCACGGATTTTTTGACCATCGGTGATGGAGCCTCGACAGACTTAAAGTCAACCCGAAATGTCATTTAATTATTTTTCTAGAAAATCCAGGCCACTCGATATTTCCTACATATTCTAGCACAAGTCATGCCAGAATTCACGGAAAAATCCGGCATGACCTTTGCTAAAAAAGGACATATCGAGCGCCTGAAATTTGCCGGAACGGAAATCAACAGTCCGGCAAAACATAGGCCACTGTAGGAGGTGTAACCTGCAAACTTGGTCGGCCACTTGGGCAAGCACATATCCTATTTGAGCAACACAAGATATACATATTTATATCTACATCATATGAGCATTCAAACTTGATGGAGTAGTTTTCCAATTTGAGCATTCAATAAGCAAAACCAAATCGTAAAATAAATTAGTATTCAAATTAGCATTCATTCAATAAGCAAAACTAAATCATCTCTTTCGTCCGTACATCATCGAATATTATCACTAATACATCTTGAATAGTATCATACATATAACATCACTAATACAGCTAAAACCCTAGAGAATGACGGGTATCGGCGCGGGCGGTGGACACCCAAAGAGAAGGAACCATCACATGATCATAGCTCTAGTGAGATCCCTGAAGAACTTGCCAGTTATTGGAGAACCTGCCCTCCAACGCAACCATGTAGCGACGGACGTGCTCGTCCTCCTCGCTGACACGGTGACGTACCACCTCCGCGGGGTCCTCAAGCCTCCGCACTGTCACTGGCCCACGCGACCGCCACAAAAGAAGGTTCGGGTCAACGACGGGCTGGCTCCTCACCACGCTGCGCCCCCCGAAAGGTAGCACCTCCCAGTACCAGTCCGGCGGAGCCCAGTCCCAGACATTGCCCCTCTGATCAAGCAGGTGTCCTCCGCCGAGTCGACGACGAGGATGCAGAATAGGCATCGTTGACGTCGATGCAGGAATAATTGCATTAACTAAAAAAATAACAACAAATGTGACACCTAAAACACCTAAATTCTATCAACTACACCTAATTAAAAACCTACATTTTGAACATGATTTGATCATAACTAGGGTTCATACTACATTATTCTAAGATTAAACACCTAAAATACCTAAATTAAATTAGCAACATGGGGTGGCTGGTCTCACCTCGACCGAGGTCGGAGGGGGTCGGTGACGGGGACGACGGCGGGGATGATGCAGGGGTCCTTGATTTCTGCAAAAACAAAATATAAACAAAAAAATTATTATCGTCATCTTAGGACTTAGTGAAACTCCATAAGCTACATTTAATTATTATATTCAAATTTACTTATAATTTCCTATTCTATTCAAATTTTCTAAAAATTTCCTATTCTATTCAAAAGACCTACATTTACTTATTTATTTAAATTTCATATTTTATTCTATTCAAATTTACTTATTCAAAATTTCTAAAAATTTCCTATTCTATTTAAAAGACCTACATTTACTTATTTTTTCAATTTCATATTTTATTCTATTCAAATTTACTTATTCAAAATTTCTAAAAATTTCCTATTCTATTCAAAAGACCTACATTTACTTATTCTTTTCAAATTACTTATTCAAATTTTCTAAAAACAAAATATACTAAAAACCTACATTTACTAAAAGCAAAAACCTACATGTAACAAAAACTAAAACCTATTTACAGAAAGGGGGAGGAGGAGGTGGGAGGAGGCTAGGAGGAGGAGGAAGGAGGAGGAGGAGGGAGGAGGAGGGGAAGGAGGAGGGAGGAGGTGGGAGGAGGAGGGGGCCGTCGGAGAGGGAGGAGGAGGATCGGAGGGGGCCACCGATCGAGAGGGAGGAGAGAGGAGGGCCGTGGGAGGAGGGAGAGAGGAGGGCGGCGAGAGGAGGAGGGAGGGGGGAGGGAGGGCGGCGAGAGGAGGAGGGGGAGGGAGGCAGATACCTTGGGGCGACGGCGGCGATGACAGGCGACGACACATGCGAGTGAGTGTGTGAGGGAGAGTGAGGGACGCGCGCGGGGCACCGGGTGTGGATAAGTTAAGCGTAGTAGTAGCGCTCTTCAGAAATAACCGCTACTGCTATGTACAATAGCAGTAGCGCTTTTTAATTAAGAGCGCTACTAGTATACCTACACTGCCATGCAACCATTGGCAACTATAGTAGTAGCATGTTTTATAACAAAAGCTCTACTCTTACATGAGTAGTAGCAGCACTCTTCAGTGAAAAGCGCTACCGTTATTTAGCAGCAGCACTTTCTTATAAAAAGCGCTACTACTGAGCTCCTGTGTATAAGAATTTCCCTAGTAGTGATACATTTATCAAAAATTAAAACAGATGCCAATCTTGCCAGTTAATACATCACCTTCATGTAACTGCAGTGATTCTTGATCAAAGCCATCATCAGAATAGTTGTCTCCCATAACTATGGCTTTCAACCCAGAATCAAAGTTGCAAATTATTCGGTTATCTTGTATATGCCGAACAGTTACTTGAACAATCCTACCATATGATATGTTGTCCTCAGTTTCACCAGAAAGCAGCCAGAACTCCTCTCATCTGGACTTGGCTCGGCATAAGGGGTCCGATCAAGGAAACCACACAGTAGGGGTGGAATCTTGCAAAACTTGGGACTGAAATCACTACAACTGGTGAGGGTGTAAGGCCTATGCGTGTCAACCTCAAGCAGCTTATCTAGAATGCTCAGAAGACATTCATATTTTATTTGGACATAATTGCATTGATTAACTCCTCTGTATAATTATAATACTAGAAGGACAAGAATAATTTAAAATTTATAACTTAATAAACAATTATTCAAAATCATATTTCAAATGCCAAAATGCCCTAGCTCATACAAAGATTCCCTCCGATTTGTTCGAAGTGGGATTTTCCAGCTATAAGTCCGGAAACTCACTAGAGATAAAGTCTTCACTTTTTCTTCGCGTGTGTCCCTTGCTTATTATGCCGTAACCATGGATAATCTTCATCATTTAACATGATGCTTGGGTCAGTCTTCACTCTGAATGGAGGAATTTCATCAAACTTTTCATAATCTTCTGACATGTCTGTCTTGTCCTCCACTCCCATGATGTTTCTTTCCCTGAAAGAACTATGTGGTGCTTTGGCTCATCGTATGATGTATTTGCTTCCTTATCTTTTCTTTTTCTCGGTTTGGTAGACATGTCCTTCACATAGAAAACCCACGCCACATCATTGGCTAGGACGAATGGTTTGTCTGTGTACCCAAGATTGTTGAGATCCACTGTTGTCATTCCGTACTGCGGGTCTACCATTACCCCGCCTCCTATTAGATTGACCAATTTGCACCGAAACAAAGGGACCTTAAAATCACGTCCATAGTCAAGTTCCCATATCTCCTCTATGTAAACATAATATGTGTCCTTTTCCCTATTGGTGTTTGCTGCATCAAAGCGGACACCACTGTTTTGGTTGGTGCTCTTTTTATCTTGGGCGATCGTGTAAAATGTATTCCCATTTATCTCGTACCCTTGGAAAGTCAATACAGTCGAAGATGGTGTCCTCGCCAACAAGTACATCTCATCTCCAACAATGGTGTTATTCATGAGATGCGTTTGCAACCTACCGCTGAAAGTCGACATGTGTGCACGTGTAATCCAGTCGTCAGACTGCCCCGGGTGTTGGGAGCGTACAATATTCTTGTGTTCATTGATACATGCGGCCACCAAGGTAGAATTTTGTGGAACTATGTAGTGTGTTTGCGCCCAAGAATGCTCGTCCCTACATATTACTGCTTTCGGGCCCAGCATGCCTTTTCCACTCAGTCTCCTCTTTTGCCGTGATTGAGGAACACCAATCGGCGTAAGGTTAGGAATAAAGTCAACACAGAACTCCATAACCTCCTGTGTTTCATGGCCCTTGGAGATGCTTCCTTCTGGCCTAGGATGGTTATGAACATAGTTCTTTAAGACTTCCATGAACCTCTCAAAGGGGAATATATTGTGGGGAAATACAGGACCCAGAATGGCAATCTCGTCGACTAGGTGAACTAGGACATGCGTCATAATATTGAAGAAGGATGGTGGGAACACCAACTCGAAACTGACAAGACATTGGACCAAATCATTCTGTAACCTTTTTTTTAACTGGAAACTGTGGGGTGAAACCCCCACAACATATCAAGAGCTTTATTAAATCAAGTGGCAACAGATACAACAAAGGGATTACAAGAGGTAATCAAAGAAAACTAATCTAGGAGAAAGTAAAATCTTAGAACACTCTCCCTTAAGGGGGTAGAAAAGAAATCCACTTTAGGAGATCATCCTTGTAAGCAGATCTAATCCTGTATTGCATGAGGTTGATATCATGCCTAAAAACACCTCTCCATTTATTAAAGCTGGCCCTCTCACTTCTGAAGACTTTTGCATTTCTGATGATCCAGATGTTCCAACAGGCAATGAAAACCACTTCAGTGAAAAAAGGTTTACCAAAACGTCTCCTAGCCTGAATAACCAGATCAGACATCGAATCTCCATGCGTCCATTCAATCTGCAGATAATTCCATACTCTCACACTGAAGTTGCAGTTAAAAAATAGGTGATCCCTGGTTTCCCTTGCCTCCAAGGGATAGAGCCTACAATGAACTCCATCCTCCATGTGCCAATGCCTTCTATCCACCATATCCTTTGTATTCAATCTGTCCATAATGAGCATCCACGCAAACACCTTAATTTTCATTGTGCAAGATGATTTCCATATCCAGCAGATCAAAGGATTATAGGTTTCAAATACAAAAATGTGAGAATAGAACATCTTAGGCTTGTACTCCTTGGAGGAGGCTTGCCAAAACCACATATCCTTAGTGCCAGTTGTCCTGAAGTGACAGTCCATCAAAGATTGCAACAAAGTCAAATCCTCATAAGCCTGGGCTGACAATGGAAGATGGAAGTGCTGGAGAATGTACTGAGAGTTGAAAAGCATGGGTCCTTAGCATATGAGAATAGCCTAGGAAATCTGGACTGAATAGTAGAAACTTCATTATCAAGATTCCAGTTGTCAGACCAAAATAGTGCAGTGTCACCCTCATTTATCTGAACCCGGGAACATTCTGTGAAATTCTGCATTACCTTGCAAATATACCTCCACCAAAAAGAACCACAGTCAGAAGTTCCTTGGGGCACCCTACCATGGTAATATGAGTCCCAAATTTGGGACACCCAGGGAAGATCTTTCCTGTTAAGGAAATTGTTTGCATGTTTGAGAAGAAGAGCCACATTCTGCACCCCCAGGTTGAGAATACCAAGTCCTCCCCTATTCTTTGGCCTACAAATAAGCTCCCAAGCAGCAAGTGAAGGGGCTGGCTCACTTCTATGTTTTCTCCAAAGGCATTGCCTCTGTATTCTCTCTAGCTGCTTGAGAATTCCAGCAGGTACAGCCAAACTACAAAGAAAGAAGAGAGGCATGGAGGACAAAGCAGAAGTCAAAAATTGCAGTCTTTCTCCCTGATTTAAGAATGATGAACTGGCAGTCATTCTTCTTTCCATGCAGTCCACCAGAGGCATAAAATCCACCATTTTAGGCCTTGTGGTTCCCACTGGCAATCCAAGATAGGTGAAGGGCATTTGCCCAATTTGACAACCAAAGGCAGCAGCTAGATCAGTCATATGTGTAGTGTCAAAATTTATGGGGATGATGAAAGATTTGTGGTAATTCACATCAAGATCAGTGGACTGAGAGAACACATGAAGCATATCCTTCAAAACAATGAGCTGGGCCTTGTCAGCAGGTAAAATAATCAATGTATCACCTGCACACTGGATCACTGCATAATCCTGATCATGACAAGGTATAGGTAGGTGCAGAATGCCCCTTCTGAACATGTCATTAATAACAGTTTGTAGGAGATCAGCAGCTAACACAAATAAGAGAGGAGAGACAGGACCCCCCTGCCTAACTCCCTTTTTGTAGACAAATTTTCTGCCAAGGACACCATTGAGAAGGACTGAGGATGTACCAGTGGCCAGCAATTGTTTCATCCAAAGTATCCATTTCGCATTGAAACCTTTGTGCCTCAAAATTTGGATTATAGCTTCATGCTCCAAAGAGTCAAAAGCCTTCTCAAAATCAAGCTTAAGAATTACAATTGGTCTCTTAGTTTGGTGACACTGATGCAGGTACTCAAAGGTCCAACCAATACAATCCTGGATTGTTTTGCTTTTAATAAAACCATATTGATTTTTGTGAACACACAGCATGATCATCTCTTGAAACCTGTTTGCAGCCATTTTGGAGAGGAACTTCAGACCCATTCCAGTAAGCGAAATATTCCTATAATCTCCCACTTCCTCAGGAGTATGCTTTTTGGGCACCAGGGTGATGTATGAGTCATTCATATTTTCCAAAATAGCAGTACCCTCATAGAAAGCCTGGTCTAGCTCATAGAAATCCTTAGAAATTATGTGCCAGCATTTTTTGAAGAACAAGCCATTAAAACCATCAGGACCTGGAGCTTTATCCATAGGCATGTGCTTCACCACATTATCCATTTCTTCCTTCTCAAAGGGCTTGGTGAGAATGACTAGGCCCTCCACAGGGGTAATGAGAGTATTGAGGTCAAAACCCATCACAATGCCTCTTGAAGTACCCATTCTGTTCTTAAAATAATTCCAAATGATTCCCTCCATTTGAGAGTGCTCAGTTACCACTGTTCCATCACATAACTTCAAACTTGCAATGGAATTTCTCCTATGTATCTCAGTGGCCATGGCATGAAAGAACTTTGTATTTTCCCTTCAACTTTAATGTACTTGATAGTAGATCTATTTTTCCAATAAAGGAATTGTAAATGTAACAGTTTTTCCAGGTGCATCTTGACAATTCTCCTGAAATTGAGCTCCTGCCTGAACAGAGGCCTCCACTCCTCCAACTCATCCAAAAGCATAATAACATGATTACATTTGCTAATCAAGGTTTTTAACTTAGAAACATTCGTTTGCCACCTCTTGAGACACATTCTCAAAGACTTAAATTTATCTGCAATCCTAGCAGTTATGTGTCCCTTCCAACATGGTTTTTGCCAAGACAATTCCACAAAACCATTAATCCATCCAACTCCAACCAATAGTTCTCAAACCTAAAGAGATTTGACTTTGGGATGGAGGTTTTGATAGAGACAACACATGGAACATGGTCAGATGCAGTCCTGGCAAGGGGAAGCACCTCAGTCATAGGATAGTCTGAAATCCAGTCCACTGAGGTGAAAAACCAATCTAGTTGCTCAAGAAGTGGTATGTCTTGCATATTAGACCAGGTGAAAGCCCTGCCTTTAATGGGTAATTCTAGGAGGCCCAAGTGCCCAATTATCTCATTGAAGATGAACATGTCATTCAGATCTCCACCAGGAAGATTTATATTATCTATGGACCTCATGAAATTAATGTCACCCAACAGCAACCAGTTTTCTTCAACTGGAATACACAAATTATAGAGCCAAGTCACAAAATTATCTCTGGCTTCACCCTGACAAGGCCCATATACAACAACCAAAGTCCATTTATCATTATTCTGCCTAGAAGTAAACTCAATAACCACGGCAAATTGTTGCACTTCAATTAAAGTTCCAGTAAAAATAGAGGAGTTCCAAACCACAAGAATTCCACCAGAGCCCCCCATGGAAGGAGAGCAAGCAAAGCTATCAAACCTTTTGGGACATAAATTTTTAATTGTAACATCCCAAAATTCTAAATTTTGGAATGTTATATTAAATAAATAGTTTTGATTGATTGTTTGATTGTGGTGTGGTTGCTGTGTGAAATTTAGTGGAATTTGAAACTTCCTGAAAGTTAAATGAGAGGGAATAAAATGACTTTCCCAAACTTTCACCTTTGCTTTCTGATCCCCATGAATTCAAATTCTTTTCAGATACAAAACCCTAGAGAGAAGATGACATGACTTCGTCCATTTAAAATGAAAAGGGTTTTTGAAAATATTTGAATTTCATTTGGAAATATTTCAAATTCAGAAACTTTAAGCAACTCAATGATCTTCATGAGAGAAGATAAAATGACTTCTTCAAACATAAGAAATATGAGTTGGAAGTTTCAAAGAATCACATTTAAAGCCCCTTTGAAATTATTTTCAATTTGGAGTTATTTGAGTTTTATTCAAATTATTTTTTCTCCAAAAATAAAATATATGGAAATTATGGTAAAATGATTCCTCACATTAGAAAATTGGAGAAAAATAAATTTGAAATCGTATTGGTATTTTTAAAATGTTTTTTATTGAAATTATTGAACCAGTAGCGCTCTTTGCTTTATTTAAATTTTTGTGGATTTTATTTGACGTTAGAAAAATGTTCAAATTGTAAAAAATCTTTTTCTGAAAATTTTGATATATTATGCCTATATTTTATTTTTTTCTTTTATTTGGTTTTATTTAATTTTGTATTCCGCCGTACTGGGCCGGCCCAGTCAACCGGGCCAGGCCAAGCCCAGCACCGCCTTCCCCGACCCCGAGCCGGTTTCCAGCCGCGCCACCGCGCCGACCTCGGCGTCCGTGCCGATGTCGGACTTCCCTACCCCCTCGCGCAAGGCGCCGCACCCCTCGCCCCTTTATAAAGCCGCCCCCTCCGTCCCCAAGTCGCCGCCGCCTTTGCCGTTGCACAGAACCGCTGCCGCCGCCACTGTTTCCCGCAGCAGCCACCGCCCGCGTCGCCGTTGACCGCCACCACCGCCACCTCCGACTCTGCCGCCCCGCGCCGCGCTCGCCGCCATCTCCGCCCATCGCTGCCGACCGTGGGGCCGCCTCTCCCACTCGCAGCCGACGCCATCACCGCCGTCCCACCTCGCCGTCGAACCACCGCCCCCGACCGGTAAAGAAACCGCCGGTCCGATCCGGTTTCCTTTTAAAGTTCGGTTTTTTGAAACTCTAGATCGGCTTTATTAAGAAAACCTAGATCTGTTTATTTGGGTTTAGTTATTTAGCGAACGCTCGCTGTTTATCTCTTCACAGAGAACGAATCCGTTCGTTAGGTCTTCGTAGCGGACGTTCGTCCGGTAGTTTTTTCTTGTTCTTTTTATTTTCAGCCAGGGACCCATCCGTGAATACTTTTCTTATAGTTTGGCCCCTAGTTTTCAATCTATCACAACTTTTTGCTCGTTTATCCAAATCCAACGAAACCAACGCCCACTTCTTCGTTATGATCCCCCTATCCAGTAAAACAACTTAAACATATTTTTGAAAGTTTAAAATTTGATTTCAAACAGTTCTGAATTTGAACTTCTTTTATTCGTAACTCGAGTTTTATAAATCCGATTTAGTTGATTCTTTTTGCTATTTGAAGCTCTTGACCTAAATTTTCTGATAAGGCCAAATTCACTTAATTTTGGTACTATTGGAAATTGTTTTATGCTGCATCGAAGTTTTCTGAGATCTTTTCTTCAATTCTTTTGCTTGATTGCTTATGTGTGTTTACTATTGCTTGCTCACGATAGATTGACCGGAGTGTGACGAGTAGAACTATCAGGAGTTATGAGTGCAATTCATCTTCATCAGTACAAGGCAAGTAACACATTGATCATGCCCCTTTATTACCCAGTTCTTATGCATTAGTTACAACCCTCAAACACTACATGATTAGGTTGTGATTAACATGCGGGTATTGGGAAGTAGTTGATGAGGTAGAACCTATTGCCCTTTTATTATCAAACCCTTGGGAGTTACTTCTACGCTATGCTTATATTGCCATGCTATGCTCATAGACGTGGATTGGGTTTGAGTGTATCCATGACAGATGTGAGATGTTAATTAATGGTTAACTTAAGGTGGCTACTTAAATACACATCTGGGTGGATTGTTTGCGGGCACTTGGAGAATCCAGTGTTGTCCTAGGATATCCCGGAGTACCCGTGTGATCATCCTATGGTTCGCCACCCAGGCTCAAAGGGGTCATAAGATTATTCATGCTAGAAACTTCCGTGTGCAGCCACAAGCCATTATGGGCTCTGGCATAGTTGAGTAAGTTGTGTGACCTCTTTCAGTGGTAGGCTAGCAGATGTAGGGGAAAGTAGGTGGTACTGTCTACCCAGAGTAAAGAGTTAATACTTCTGAAAGACTGTGTCTCGGTCATCCGGTTCTCAAACACCATGTAGTGCGAGAAATTCAACAGAGGAGATCGAGTCTTGTGGGGAAAAGTGCGCAAACCTCTATAGAGTGTACAAGCTAATCATGATTATCCGTGTCCCCGGTTATGGACGTCTTGAGTATCTGGTTCTTCAATTATCATGTTGATCTCATCACTTTACTTAATCAATTTGTTGGGTTATAACTATTTTTTTGGGATTGAGTTGGAGGAACCTTCTCAATGTTTTCAACAAACTTTGTAGTTAAATAAACTATATTCCTTTGTTGTAGGAAAAAACTAGCTTTGTGCAAAAAAATAGTCTTAGCGCTTCCACCGGCCAAATATGCATGTAGTGATAGCTATTATTCATCATTATCCTATGGTGTGAATTTGCCAGTACATTCAATGTACTGACCCTTTGTGGCTGCAACGACTCATGTTGCAGGAATCTTACGACGAGTAAGTGATACATTAGGGTTACGATTTCTACACTCAACTTTGCCGTTGGTGTTGATGGGAATCCACAACCTTGTTGTTACTTCTGCTATATTGATTGAGGTAATAGTATTTACGTTACTTTATACATGTGATTTACCTCTGTTATAAATCCTCGAGTACTGTGTGTGTCAGCATACCGATCCAGGGATGACACTTAAGCACAGAGACTTGACCTTCTGAGGTCGGGTCACTACATTAATTGATCTAGAGTCAAAATATGAGCATTTGGTTTCTTGCAAACAAGCTATAGCACATTGACTTTCATCATTTTTTGCCTTACAGCTCTCTGCCTAGCTTCAGAATTTAGCCCCCTGACATTCCAACACATGACATTCTAGTTTCTACAAGAACTACTCATTAAAACATATCATAATAAGGTCCAACAACAACATGGCACACAATGCCAGATGTCCAAAAGAGCACATAAAAGTCTGACCCAGCATTATTACATGAAAGTTTTCATGACAGAGCAAGTTATAAAAGGACAGAAACAGAGCTTATTTAGGGGCTTGCCAGACCCATGAAGACAAGGCCACACTATTCATTAGAATTAGTGGCAGCAGCATTAGTGGGTCCACCATAAGTGCATCCACAGAGAGGAGGGTTGCATCGATTTCCAGCTCTCTCCCAATTGTTTGCAGTCGACTGACATGAGTTGCTGGAGGAATGTCTTCATGTGCAGGATCATCTAGCATCTCAGCGGTGAAGGGTGAAAGTGCAACTATCTCTGGGTGGTTTTGGTAATTCCTAACAACATATAGCTCATTGAGCTAATGCTATTTCAAGATAAATATTTCAGGAAAGCTCAATGATTGGCAGTCATGGATTAGAAAGTGGACCCCTCAAAATGCTAAGGACAAAAAGATTGGCTCAAGCTCAAAGCACAAGACTCTACATTTTAGAGCATCCCCAGCCGTTGCCCCCCCAGGACGCATAAAAATCGCCCCCTGGTGGTGAGCCGGCGATTCGTTCGACGCTGGGGGCGGTTTTGCGCCCAGTCGTCGCCCCCCAGCTCGCCCCCAGTCGCCGATTTTGGCCCACTTTTGAAGCCCCATTTCGGCGAAAAAGGCCCATATGGGCGAGAATAGGCCCATATTCGGCGTGGTTCGCCGTGGCTCGGCGTTCAATTATCAACATAAATATTTTTTCATCACATATTTCATCACAGAAAATTCAAATACTTCAACAAAGTAGTTCAACAACAAATAGTTCAATACAAATTATATAGTTCAACAAATAAAAACTCATATTTCATCACACGTCGCGCCCGGTGTCGCCCTTGAGCCTCCATAGGTGCTCTATCAGATCTTGCTGCAGTTGACGATGCACCTGACCCTGCCTGTGCTATGGTTCAGTGTTAAACACTGGCTCTTCCTGCGCCGGCGCCGAGCCACCTCGCCGCGGCTTTTCATTGCTCACCAGCAGCTGGGCGAGGGCGGCGAGCACCATGAGATGCTCTTCTTCCTGGACGTCGGCCTCGGCTTCCCCGTCCAGCAGCGCGGCGAGCACTTCCTCGTCATCCGAGTCCATCGCCGAGGCAGGCAAATCGCCGAACACCTTGCGCGCGGTGGGCATGCACCCGCCGCTAAACTGCCCCTCCGCGGCCGGAAACGGCAGCCAGAAACGCCTAGCTGGTGTCGGAGGGGCTGCCGCGGCGAACCTCTGCTATTTTTCCAGCGGGGAATGGCTATCTACCGGTGAAGGGCGGCGGGGCGGTGCTGGGATATACCTAGTGGCAGCCGAGAGCGCGGGGGTGGGCGGCGAGTCGGGGAAGAAAATATTGACTTTTCACCTGACGGCGTGGGCCACCCGTGCTTTTCCCTTGCGCCGGAGCCCCCAAGCGCCCCCAGCGCACCGGGTTCGGCCTACGGCCGCCGGGCGAAAAAAGGGCCAAACCGGCGCTTTTCGTCGTCTTGGGGCCGCGACTGGGCCTTTTTTTGGCGCCGGCGCCGAAAAAGTCGCCTTGGGGGCCTGTTGGGGGCGCGGCTGGAGATGCTCATACTTTTAGTGATCCAAGATCACATTGAGTCCATAGGAAAAGCCAATACTATTAAAAGGGGTTGCGGTGTTGCTTAATGAGTTACTTGCTCAAAATGCTTAGTGATATGCTCCAAAGTCCCTCAACTACTGTCGGTGTATAAAAAGAGGGGTGCGTTTTTGTACCCCTATACCTGTGCACGGGCAGTCGGAGCCGTGCCTACGGTCACGCAAAGCAGAGCAGGGGAGGTGAGCCAAGGTAAGACCGAAGCCCAAGATAATCAAAGCAACGCCAAGACCAAGACCACAAAGAGCAGAGGGACGAAGCGGGTTCCCCCGGCAAGACCCTTGCCGGGGCAACCCCGGCAAGATCCTTGCCGGGACAGCTCGCCCCGCACCAATAGAGCGGGGCACCCTTGAGCCCACGGTCCCCAACGCCATCATCCACGTGGGGCCAGGCTCGGGAAGGCACCTCTGTTGTGGCATGCAGATCTTTGTGAAGACGTATTCAAGATCAGATGAGGATTAGAAGACGACGATCCTCGGCAAGATCCTTGCTGAGGAAGGCCACCAGACCCCCGGCAAGGCCCTTGCCGGAGACGACAGCGCGCCACGGCAAGACCCTTGCCGGGCCACGCGGCAAGACCCTTGCTGGGCCACCCGGCAAGGCCCTCACCAAGGACGCCAGCAGGGCCACGACCCGGCCAACACCAAGCTTCCACTGCCGTTCACATGCAGCTACCAGCCCAACCAGCTGGGCGGGCACCTGCGTGGCAACATGCAGCTCTCAGGCCAACTCATCGAGCGCCTGCGTGGCGGATGCAGATCTTCGTGAAGGCTCTGCCACTACGCCACCTCAGCTGCCTGCCTGCCTACATGGCGCCGCACGCATCGCTGGCCAGGGCGCGTGTCAAAGCGAGGAGGAGCGGCGACGGACGGGACGGGCCTCGCCCCCGTCCCCAATAAAGCAAGGGGACACCTAAGCTACGCATTAAATGCGTCTTGTCCTGTAATACGAGCGATAAGCTCAGGGCACTGTACGCCTTTCCACCTCCTGTGTGCCACTGTGGCAGCCCCTTCGACTATAAAAGGAGGCCCATGGCATACTGGAGAAGGATTCGGCTCTTTCGAACCACGCACTGACCACAGCTAGTTCGAGAGCTCAAGAACTCTCTGAAATACACCCACCAAAGCAGGACTAGGGTTTTACGCATCCTCGCGGCCCGAACCTGGGTAAACGATCCTTGTGCTGTCTACTAGCCCTGCTCTTCTCGCAACCCCGCGCCCCGGCAACCGTAGTAGGGATTCTTGTGATCCCATAGGTGTCGTTCCACACCGACATCTTTGGCGCGCCAGGTAGGGGGCGCAATTGTGAGAATCTGGTCTAGTAGTTAGCCTAGCAGTTCTTCATCGCCCTTGGCTCCTGAGAAGAAGGCGGCCGGAGGAACGACGCCGGCTCGGCAACAGAAAAGCTAAGTCATTCAGAGCTTTGAGTTATTTCCTCCTATACATAAGGTTATCGTCCTCGGAGATCTCGCCTATGTATGAGAAACCTGCACGCAAAGGGGCCCTCCCGCAATTGGCAACGCCCTTGTTCTGTTTCGAGTCCGCTCAACAGCTCAAAGCGGCCGCGTCGAGAGTGGCGGGGTAGCCTTCCGCACTTGGCAACGCTCCCGACTCTGACTCGAGTCAAGCTCGACAGTTCGGGCGGCCGCGCTAAGGGCGGCAAGGTGGTTCGCCCGGCAGCAAGCACACCCGGCAGGCCAATGGGGATCCGTCCCCAAGACGCCGCCTTGGGTTTACGCGCCGGCGAGCCTACCCAGTAACGTAGGGAGGACATACAAAGGAAAATCGAACAGGAAAATAACATGCATAATACTGAAAGTGCTGCAGAGTTATATTACATCGAATTGTTGCTGCGGTTCTAACTAGAGATAGCGATTGTCTTGGTTGTGAACCTGCAGCGGCGATAAAGAACGGGATGCCTAATCCCGGCGCTGGCCCTCCACCCTCTGAATTTCGCCGACTCGGCTGATGATGGGCTTGATGCGCTCCCTGAGCGGCGCGAGGTCAGTACCCTCCGGCAAGCTCTCCAGCGCGGCGTCGAAGTCGAGGTCGGGGTACCAGTGCGCCACCTTGGTGAGAACCTTGGTCATGGCACCCTGGCAAAGCCTCCGGGACTCGTCGGCCAGTGAGGCCGCCCGGTTGGCGTGGAGCCGCTCCAGAGCGCCGACGACCTTCTCAAAGAACATGGTCAGGCTGCAATTGGCGCTCACGCTCCGCTCCGGGACATACCTCACGTCCGGCATCCCCATGATGGCCAGCTGCGCGGCGGCCTGGTTGGCGACGGTGGCGAGGCGATCGAGCCAACGGTTCTCGCCCGCCACGTGGTCTGCGAAGTTGAGGCCCTCGTTCTTCCGCAACAGCTTCTCGGCCTCCAGCTCCTTGGCCAGGGTCCCCTCTCGGGTTTTGGCCTCCGACAGCACCTTCTCGAGACCCTCCAGCTTCAGCTTGAGGTCTTTGATGGAGTTGTTGGCCTCGGAGAGCTCCCCAGCCTTGCTGACGACCGCGCCCTGCGCCTCTGTCAGGGCACTGTTAAGCATGTCCCTCTCCTGGGACAGCTTCACGGCCTGCTCCTTCAGCCTGTCGCGCTCCGCCTCAAACTCCTCCACCTTGCCGGTGTGAACCTGGGCCTGGGCATCGAGTGCCTCTTTGTGCCTCTGCTCCAGCTCACTGGTCCGCTGCAAGACAAGCTTTTCCACCTCTGCATCCTTGCCGCGAAGCATGGCGGCAAGCTTCTCCTCGCGTCCAGCGAGGTCCTCCTCCTGGGAGTTCAGCGCGGCCTCGTGCTGGGTCCGGGCGGCTATGGCGGCCGCGGCCAAGTTCCTCGCCGTCTCTTGAGCTTTCTCGATGTCGGCGAGCTTCATGGTGAGCTCCACGCCGCGCTTGGCCAGCTCGCCCTGGGCAGCCCTAAGCTCCTTGTGGGCCTCGCGGAACCAGTCCTGCGTCTCGGCAACGCGCTTCTGGAGGTCCACCTCTGCCTTCTCCACCACCGCCGTCCTAGACTTAGCCTTGTCCAAGCGGGCGCGGTGGAGCGCCTGGAGCTTCCGGAAGGTGGCGCC
Source organism: Triticum aestivum (assembly GCF_018294505.1). Lineage (NCBI taxonomy): Eukaryota > Viridiplantae > Streptophyta > Magnoliopsida > Poales > Poaceae > Triticum > Triticum aestivum. The sequence continues at coordinate 415,103,025 of NC_057802.1, read as the reverse complement.
CATGGCGTGGAGGAGCCGCTCTTCCTGCGAACCGTCGCCACCAACGATCGGCTCGTCGACAACTTCAAGCCCGGTAGCGGCAAGCAATTCGTCGTCGAACACCTCTCCCTCAACGGGTGCCCTGGTGCTCGACGCGCCTGGAAAGTGGACGAATAAGTCGTCGCTCACCCTCAGGTACTTGCCGGAGTCGGAAGCAGCAGAAGAGGAAGGATGGTGATCAGCCACCTACTCCTCCTCCTCGGCAGCGGCCCCGCCAGCCTCTCTGGTAGGCCCCTTGCCGGTCTCCTCAGCGGCAGCCTTTCCGGCCTGCCCGGTAGGCCCCTCGGCGGCGTCCTCGTCAGCACCCTTGGCGGCCTCCTCGGCGGTGATCTTCTCGGCGTCCGCCTCGGCGGCCTTGGCGATGTCCTCGATGACGACGTCCTCGTCCTCTGGGTTCACCGAGGAGGAATCTGGACGCCGAAGAAGGGGGTGAGGCAACGACAGGACCAAGAGCCGAAAAGGAAAAGAAGCAGGGACGAACGGCGAACGACTTACCTGTGCCAGTACCCGGCTGGGAAACGGAAGTCCCCTCCCCGCCAACATTTGGCGTCAAGGCAAAGCCGCCGGTGCCCAAGTTCTCCTCCTCCTCCTCCATGTGCGTGGGCTCGGTGCCTGGCGCCCTTGCCGGGGACGCCCCTCGGTGCGGCGTGGTCGATGGGGGCGGCGTGTTGGGAGTAACCCTCTATGGCTCCACCTGCTGCTGCTCTCCTCCTGCATACCTGGCAAGGTCAGCACCAAAGTGTCGTGCCCCTGACACATGTCGACGGGGGGAAGATTGATGAACTTACGCTGGGGGCTATGCCGGGGGCTACTGTCCGGGCTGCTCAACACCACCAGTGGCGCCCCCGAAGTACCAACTGGGGGCTGGCCACCCGCCGAGACCTTGGCCCTCTTCACTCTTTGGGCCAGCGTCTCCACGTCCCTGCAAAGATGAAGACAAGTCAAGACGAGCAACACAGATTGAGGAGGCAGAGATAACGAAAAGGAACCAGATACTTACTCGTCGTCCGCCTCCTCCTCTGCTGTTTTGCTCTTCCTCCTCGGGCTGAGGGATCCATAATCAAAAGTAACCTCCGTATCAACACCCGCCGGAGGAGGAGAAGGAGGTGGTGTCTGGAGACGCGTGGACGAAGAAGGGGCGGCTGTCTTCTTCTTCACCACGGCCTTCGCCGGCTTCTTTGCCGCCGCGGCCCTCGTGTGGTGCCTGGACCCCTCCAAGGTCAGCTGTGGCCGCGCAGCCCTGCCGGGAAGGACCGGCTCGCCGGAACTGGCCCGCCGCAGGACTCGCCCTCTCCCCATGGCCAGCGTCGGGCCTGCGGTCTCGGCCTCCTCCTCCGACGACTCGCCGGTCACATCTTCAACCAGAAGAGCCTCGGTGCCGGCGCTGCCGGCTCCCCCGGGGGCGGTCGCCCACCGGGCGAGCTCCTCCTCCTCCGCGGCCGTCGCGGCCTTGTCCTCCACACCGCCGGCGCTGCCGGCCTCCTTGGCAAGTTGTGCCTCCCTCACCCTGGGGGCGATGTAGTCCAGCTTTGCCTGGGTGGTGTCCTGGACAAGCAGCTGCTCGGCGTCGACGTACCCCTCATGCAGAGTGTCAAAGAACTGCTGCACCTCGGCTTCCTCCGGCTCCTTCCAGCTCGGGTCGGGGCATCATGGCAATGATATCGGACCGGCGCGAGTTATTGCACAACGGGACCACCCCCGTCGGCAGCTTGAACAGAGGCCCCTTGAGGACCTTGCCGGCCTTCGCGGCGGCCCTCGCGACCTTGCCGGTCCGCTCGACCTCGCTGTCGCGGCCCACGTCAAGCTGGAAGACCCGCTGGAAGAAATGGGCGTGCCCCATCACTGTGAAATTGTGGTCGAGGCCGGGACGAAGCCGCATGATGTCGGCGGGGTTCGTGAAGAGCCAGGCAAGCCTCCCCTTGTTATGCAATGGAGCGATCCGGCGGCGGATGAAGTCTGCCCTAATCATCTTAAGGGTGAGGCCGGCCTCGGTGAGCCGGAGGATCCTGGTGGTGGCGACTGTGAGCTTCTCGTCGTCAGTGTCGACGTCGCTCCAATCACTTTTGCGGACCGGCGGCGCCCGGCGAACTTCGCAGAACGCCGGCGGGTCCTCCTCCTCGATCCAGCACCACCAGCCCCGCCATTCTTCCCACCTCTCCTTCATGGCGCCCTCCGGATACGCCCCCTTGGATCTTGAGACCCAGGCAATGCAACCGGAGATGGCGCCCCCTGGTTGGATCCGAGGGGAGAAGTAATGGCGGAAGAGCGCTGTGTTGGGGTGCACCCCGGCGAAGCCCTCACAGAGATGTGCGAAAAGGGCCATGCATGCCACCACATTCGGAGTAAAATCCAGGAGGCGGAAGCCAAAGGTATGCATGACGTTGCTGAAGAAATCAGAGAAGGGAGGACAGAGACCGCAGGAAAAATAATCGACAAAGATGGGGTACCGATTTGGGGCAGCCTCGGCGCAGTCGGCAGGGATAACGTGCGTGGCTAGATGCCCCGAATTCCCCCCCCCCCCCCGTCTTCACTCCCCACAGGGGCCTGAAGGAGTCCCGAAGCTCGAACACATCGACTGTCGAGGGGAAGAAGGCGGACTGCGTCCGCTGCACCGCAAGCGCACTCTCCGGCGGCTCCGCGGCTCCGGCGTCCTTGACCATTCCCTTGCCCTTGGTGGATTTTGGTGCCATGGCGGCTGGGGGAGGAGGGCAGGACAGAGGGTGGCGAAAGCGCAACGGCAGCGAGCAGGGACGAAGCTTGGAGAAGAAGGTGAACGCAGGCAGAGGTTTCCGAGATTGGGGTTGCGCGAAGGGTAAAAGGAACAGTGTGCCCGCAGTTATCCCTTTTTATGGGGAAGCCGCGGGTCGCGCTGCCCATTTACTGTGATGTGACGCATGCGTGCAGGAACCGCCCCACGCATACCGCCCACGTCACGCACACCCCTCCACGCCGCGCCGCGCGCGCGGGTCGTGGGAAGCGAAGTGCGCGAAGAGTTTTACCACGGTAAAAACCGCCCCGCCTACCCGCGCACCGTTTTGGGCCTGGCCCAACAACGTGTCGCGCTTATGTGTGGCCTAGGCCCGGGGGCTCCTGTCGGTGTACAAAAAGAGGGGTGCGTTTTTGTACCCCTATACCTGTGCATGGGCTGTCGGAGCCGCGCCTACGGTCACGCCAAGCAGAGCAGGGGAGGTGAGCCAAGGTAAGACCGAAGCCCAAGACAATCAAAGCAATGCCAAGACCAAGACCACAAAGAGCAGAGGGACGAAGCAGGTTCCCCCGGCAAGACCCTTTCCGGGGCAGCCTCAGCAGACCCGGCAAAATCCTTGCCGGGACAGCTCGCCCCGCACCAACAGAGCGGGCCACCCTCGAGCCCATGGTCCCCAACGCCATCATCCACATGGGGCCAGGGCTCGGGAAGGCACCTCTGTGGTGGCATGCAGATCTTTGTGAAGACATATTCAAGATCAGATGAGGATTAGAAGACGATGATCCTCGGCAAGATCCTTGCCGACGAAGGCCACCAGACCCCCGGCAAGGCCCTTGGCGGAGACGACAGTGCGCCACAGCAAGACCCTTGCCGGGCCACCCGGCAAGGCCCTCACCAAGGACGCCAGCAGGGCCACCATCAGGCCCACACCAAGCTTCCACTGCCGTTCACATGCAGCTGCCAGCCCACCAGCTGGGCGGGCACCTGCGTGGCAACATGCAGCTCCCAGGCCAACTCATCGAGGGCCTGCATGGCGGCATGGAGATCTTCGTGAAGGCTCTACCACTGCACCACCTCAGCTGCCTGCCTGCCTACATGGCGTCCCACGCATCGCTGGCCAGGGCGCGTGTCGAAGCAATGAGGAGCGGCGACAGACGGGACGGGCCTCGCCCCCGTCCCCGATAAAGCAAGGGGACACCTAAGCTACGCATTAAATGCGTCTTGTCCTATAATACGAGCGATAAGCTCAGGGCACTGTACGCCTTTCCACCTCCTGTGTGCCACTGTGGCAGCCCCTTCTGACTATAAAAGGAGGCCCATGGCATACTGGAGAAGGATTTGGCTCTTTCGAACCACGCACTCACCACAGCTAGTTCGGGAGCTCAAGAACTCTCTGAAATACATCCACCAAAGCAGGACTAGGGTTTTACGCATCCTCGCGGCACGAACCTGGGTAAACGATCCTTGTGTTGTCTACTAGCCCTGCTCTTCTCGCAACCCCGCGCCCCGGCAACCGTAGTAGGGATTCTTCTGATCCCATAGGTGTCGTTCCACACCGACAACTACTTTCTCATATCCACATATGTCCCACACCAAAAGTCAAACTAGGCCCCACCGAAAATTTCTATCCGGCGCCACCGAGTTCTCTTGACATAGCCACTGCCACAAACCCTAGTCACTTCGGTCTCACTGATAGGGATCTCGGTCTCACCGAGATGGGATTGCAACCTCTCTGTTTCCCTTCGTAACGTTTCGGGCCAACCGAGATGAGCGATCGGTCCCACCGAGATTGCAATGCAAACTCTCTGTTTCCCCTTCGTAACGTTCGATCTAACCGAGATGAGCGAATCGGTCCCACCGAGTTTGCCTGACCAACTCTTTGTTTGTCTATTACCAAAATCGGCCCCACCGAGTTTGTGTAATCGGTCTCACCGAGATTACGTTATGCCCTAACCCTAACGACATCGGTCCCACCGAGTTGACACGTTGGTCCCACCGAAAATCCTAACATTCATATTTTGAACTAAAACGGTCTGACCGAGTTTTATAATTCGGTCACACCGAGTTTGGTGATTTGTGTGTAACAGTTAGATTTTGTGTGGAGGCTATATATACCCCTCCACCACTCTTCATTCGTGGAGAGAGCCATCAGAACATGGCTACACTTCCAACATACATTTTCTGAGAGAGAACCACCTACACTTGTGTTGAGGTCAAGATATTCCATTCCAACCACATAAATCTTGATCTCTAGCCTTCCCCAAGTTTCTTTCCACTCAAATCATATTTCTACCAAATCCAATCCTATGAGAGAGAGTTGAGTGTTGGGGAGACTATCATTTGAAGCACAAGAGCAAGGAGTTCATCATCAACACACCATCTATTACCTATTGGAGAGTGGTGTCTCCTAGATTGGCTAGGTGTCACTTGGGAGCCTCCGTCAAGATTGTGGAGTTGAACCAAGGAGTTTTTACGGGCTAGGAGATCGCCTACTTCGTGAAGATCTACCCTAGTGAGGCAAGTCCTTCGTGGGCGATGGCCATGGTGGGATAGACAAGGTTGCTTCTTCGTGGACCCTTCGTGGGTGGAGCCCTCCATGGACTAGCGCAACCGTTACCCTTCGTTGGTTGAAGTCTCCATCAACGTCGATGTACGATAGCACCACCTATCGGAACCACGGATAAAAAATCTCCGTGTCTACATTGCGTTTGCTCCCTCCAAACTCCTCCCTTTACCTTCATATGCAATTGTTTTACAGTCCACTGCTATACTCTTAGAATTGTATATGTAGGTTGATTACTTGATTTGTGCTAAGTTGGTAAAATCCGCCAAGACTAAAAATTGGGAAAAGGCTAGATTTTTATTTGGTCAAGTAGTCTAATCACCCCCCCCCTCTAGACATACTTTCGATCCTACAAGTGGTATCAGAGCCTTGGTTTCACAAGCTAGGAGAGTATGGCGTCTAGCGAGGGAAATTACCACCGTAGAGGTCCTTACTTTGATGGTACTAATTTTGCTAGTTGGAAGCATAAGATGAAAAATGCATATTCTTGGAGCTAACCCCGCCATTTGGGCTATTGTGTGTATTGGCTTGCAAGGTGAATTCTTTGATGGGAGAGAACCGAACCGTGAAGCGACCGCGGAAGAGTTGAAGATGCTGCAATACAACGCTCAAGCTTGTGATATTCTCTTCAACGGATTGTGCCCCAAAGAATTCAACAAAATCAGTCGTCTTGAGAATGCAAAGGAAATTTGGGATACTTTGATTGATATGCACGAAGGTACCGACTCCGTCAAGGAATCCAAATTGGGTGTGCTTCAAAGGCAACTTGACAAGTTCAAAATGAAGGATAGTGAAGGTGTCGCCAAAATGTTCTCTAGGCTTGCTCTCATCATGAATGAGATTGACGGCTTAGGAAGTGAAGAGATGACCGATAGATTCGTCATCAAGAAGATCCTAAGAGCCTTGGATGGAAAATATGATACCGTGTGCACATTGATCCAAATGATGCCCAACTACAAAGATCTCAAGCCAACGGAAGTCACTGGAAGAATTGTTGCTCATGAGATGTCACTTAAGGATAAGGAAGGGCTCCACAACAAGTCAAGTGGTGCTTACAAAGCCTCATGTGAAGCTCCCACATCATCAAGTGAGAAACAAACCTTCAATGAAGAATCGAGCCTAATGGTGAAGAACTTCAACAAATTCTACAAGAGTAGAAGCAAGGAAAGAAGCTCCAAGTCAAGGTCCTACAATGATAAGAGATCTTCAAGTCGTGGGCGGAATTGCTACAATTGTGGAAGACCCGGACACTACTCAAATGAGTGTACAGCTCCCTACAAAAGAAGAGAAGATTCTCCCAAGAGAAGAAGTAGAAGAGAAGAATCACCACCAAGAGAGAGAAGGAGTAGAGATGATCGTTATGAACGAAGACCCTCTCGGAGAAGCAAAAATTCGTAAAGGAAGGACAAATCATCAAAGAGCTACACAAAGAGAAGACATCAAGCTCATGTTGGTGAATGGGTATCCGGCTCCGACTCCGACCATCACTCCGAAAGAAGTTATCATTCCGACTCCGAATATACTCAAGATGAAGGTGTTGCCGGCCTAGCTCTTGTGACAACCAACTCCTATGACATATTTGACTTACCAAATGAAGGAACTAGAAGATGCTTCATGGCTAAAGGTCCAAAGGTAACACACCCCAAGTATGTTGATTTCAATAGTGATGAAGATGATTTGCTAGGAGATGATGATTTACTTGTTGACAACTCTAGTTATGAAATCTATGATGAACTTGCTATTAATCACGATAATCAGGATAAAACGAATGACGATGATAAGAAGGAGATTGAGCGTCTAACTAAAGAACTAAACACTCTTAAGTTAGCTCATGAAACTACCTTGGAAGATCATCGAGAACTTTTAAAGACTAATGAGAAGCTACGCTTTGAAAAGATCAACCTTGAGCCAGAGCATGAGTTCTCAAAAGCAATCAATGATGATCTTCGCAAGAAAAGTTCTTCTTACATTGCCGAGCGTTTACTCTTGTCTACTTACATGCCACAAGTTAAATCTAGCAACAAGAACAAGAAAGATTCTTCCTCTAGTAGTAACAAAAATCATGCTAAATCCAATGTTGTTGCTTCTAGTAGTTCTCTTGATTCCACTAATGATTCTCTTAGCCAAGTTACACTTGAGCAAGAAAATAGCTTATTGAAGGGAATTATAGAGAAAGGTGTTTACAGGAGTCTTGCCGGAAGTAAGCAATTTGAGGAAATTGTACGCAAGCAAGGAAGACACCGGAAGAATCAAGGTGTTGGTTTTGAACGAAATTTCAATGCCAATGGAGTTTAGTGGCAAGAAGATCAATACCCCAAGACGAAGTTTGTTCCTCAACAAGAGAAGTATGATCCTACTTCTTTCCAAGGAACACAAGCTCAAGATGATCTTCCACCACAAGACCACAAGCTAAAAGGCAACGACAAGCTTCAAGAGGAGATTGATGCATTTGAAGAAGCTCCTAAGGCCTTGGCCAAGTGGGTTCCCAAGACTACATCAAGTTCCACTTCATCAAGTACGACTACAACTCCAAGGATTCCCATCAATATGGTGTGGATCCCTAATAAGAAGAACTAGAGAGTTCTTGAGGGTGACTCCGCCAACATACTTCACTCTTATCATTTTGGCAAGGACAAGTGCAAACAACTTCCATATCCTGCACTAGTTCAAGGAGTCACAAACCCTCGTGTTGTTAAGACAAGGGACAAGGTAACCTAATGCATTCATGGACATCATATCATGTGAACATCACTCTATCTCTATGGATATCCTTGTTTGTTCCTTGTGGGACTAACCCGTGTAGGTATTGAAAGTGCAACTCACTCCAAAGGAATGCTCAGAATGATCTACATCAACATTGAGCATCTACATCTTCAACACCTACATGATGTCATCATCGACAAAACCAAGGTTAGTTCATCCCTCTTAGGGGGGATATCACATCTATGGGGAGCTTTACTCTAATCAATTGAGCTAAAGCAACTCAAATGATGTGAACACAACAATGCTTTATGAAAAAGTGGCAACCCCACTTGTGCTTAAACGATGAGTATGACCTATGATCAAATGTTCTCATTGAGTCCTAAGTCAATATACTCATACATAGATGACCTAGTCATCGCCAAATTGCTTGATAGATGCTAGAATGATTGTGCATGCTTTGTCACATATTTCATTTGTCATTTTATTGTGTGAGCATGTTGGATGCATATCTTACTGATACGTCCATTTTGCATCATGATTTTATATTGATATTTATTGCATTATGGGCTGTTATTACACATTATGTCACAATACTTATGCCACGATCCTCCAGGAGGGGGAAATCATCGCCATGATCCCATGTCACAATACTTATGTCAGGAGGCGGAACCTTGGCGGAACCAATCTAGGGCTCCGGCAGAGCTGTTCTGCCGGGGAAACTTCCCTCCGGGAGGGGGAAATCATCGCCATCGTCATCACCAACGATCCTCTCATCGGGAGGGGGTCAATCTCCATCAATATCTTCACCAACACCATCTCCTCTCAAACCCTAGTTCATCTCTTGTATCTAATCTTTGTCCCAAAGCCTTAGATTGGTACCTGTGGGTTGCTAGTAGTGTTGATTACTCCTTGTAGTTGATGCTTGTTGATTTATTTGGTGGAAGATCATCTGTTCAGATCCATTATGCATATTAATACCCCTCTGATTATGAACATGAATATGATTCGTGAGTAGTTACGTTTGTTCCTGAGGACATGGGAGAAGTCTGGCTATAAGTAGTCATGTGAATTTGGTATTCGTTTGATATTTTGATGAGATGTATGTTGTCTCTCCTCTAGTGGTGTTATGTGAACGTCGACTACATGACACTTCACCATTGTTTGGGCCTAGAGGAAAGCATTGGGAAGTAATAATTAGATGATGGGTTGCTAGAGTGATAGAAGCTTAAACCATAGTTTATGCGTTGCTTCGTAAGGGGCTGATTTGGATCCATATGTTTCATGCTATGGTTAGGTTTACGTTAATACTTCTTTTGTAGTTGCAGATGCTTGCAATAGGAGTTAATCATAAGTGGGATGCTTGTGCAAGTAAGGACAGCACCCAAGCACCGGTCCACCCAGATATCAAATTATCAAAGTACCGAACGCGAATCATATGAGCGTGATGAAAACTAGCTTGACGATAATTCCCATGTGTCCTCGGGAGCGTTTTCCTTCATATAAGAAATTGTCCAGGCTTGTCGTTTGCTACAAGAAGGATTGGCCATCTTGCTGCACTTTATTTTCTTGTTACTTGTTACCCGCTACAAATTACCTTATCACAAAACTATCTGTTACCGATAATTTCAGTGCTTGCAGAGAATACCTTATTGAAAACTGCTTGTCATTTCCTTCTGCTCCTCGTTGGGTTCGACACTATTACTTATCGAAAGGACTACGATAGATCCCCTATTCTTGTGGGTCATCAAGACTCTTTTCTGGCGCCGTTGCCGGGGAGTGAAGCGCCTTTTGTAGGTGGAATATGGTAAGGAAAAATTTATATAGTGTGCTAAAATTTACTATCACTTGTTACTATGGAAATTAATCCTTTAAGGGGCTTGTTCGGGGTATCTTCACCTCGACCAGTAGAGCAAATAGTTGCTCCTCAACCTACTGAACCTATTGAAAATGTTTTCTTTGAAATTCCTTCGGGTATGATAGAGAAACTGCTAGCTAATCCTTTTGCAGGAGATGGAACATTTCATCCCGATTTACACTTAATCTATGTGGATGAAGTTTGTGGATTATTTAAGCTTGCAGGTATGCCCGATGAGGTTATCAAGAAGAAGGTCTTCCCTTTATCTTTGAAGGGAGATGCATTGACATGGTATAGGCTATGTGATGATATGGGATCATGGGACTACAAACGATTGAAATTGGAATTTCATCAGAATTTTTATCCTATGCATCTTGTTCATCGTGATCGTAATTATATATATAATTTCTGGCCTCGCGAAGGAGAAAGCATCGCTCAAGCTTGGGGGAGGCTTAAGTCAATGTTATATTCATGCCCCAATCATGAGCTCTCAAGAAAATGATTATTCAAAATTTTTATGCTCGGCTTTCTAACAACAATCGCTCCATGCTCGATACTTCTTGTACTGGTTCTTTTATGATGAAGACTATTGAATTCAAATGGGATTTATTGGAAAGAATTAAACGCAACTCTGAAGATTGGGATCTCGACGAAGGTAAGGAGTCAGGTATAACACCTAAGTTTGATTGTGTTAAATCTTTTATGGATACCGATGTTTTCCATAAATTTAGCACTAAATATGGACTTGACTCTGAGATAGTAGCTTCTTTTTGTGAATCCTTTGCTACTCATGTTGATCTCCCTAAGGAGAAGTGGTTTAAATATCATCCTCCCATAGAAGTAAAAGTTGCTGAACCTATTAAGGTTGAAGAAAAGACTATCACTTATAACGATCCTATTGTTCCTACTGCTTATGCTGAGAAACCACCTTTCCCTATTAGAATAAAGGATCATGCTAAAGCTTCAACTGTGGTTTGTAAGAGTAATAATAAAACTTATACACCTCCTGAGCAAATTAAGGTTGAACCTAATATTGCTATGGTTAAAGATCTCTTGGCTGATAATATCGATGGGCATGTTATTTATTTATGTGAGGAAACTGCTAGAATTGCTAAGCTTGGTGCTAAAGATAAACATAGAGCTGTTGTAGGCATGCCGGTTATTTCGGTTAAAATAGGAGATCATTGTTATCATGGCTTAAGTGATATGGGTGCTAGTGCAATACCTCATTCTTTATACGAAGAAATTATGCATGATATTGTACCTGCTGAGATAGAAGATATCGATGTTACCATTAAGCTTGCCAATAGAGATACTATTTCACCAATTGGGATTGTTAGAGATGTTGAAGTCTTGTGTGTGAAAGTTAAATATCCTGCTGATTTTCTTGTTCTTGGTTCCCCACAAGATAGCTTTTGTCCCATTATATTTGGTAGACCCTTCTTTAATACTGTCAATGCTAGGATAGACTGCGAAAAGGATGTTGTTACTATTGGTTTGGATGATATGTCTCATGAGTTTAATTTTTCTAAATTTCGTAGGCAACCCCGTGATGAGGAATTGCCTAGTAAGGATGAAATTATTGGTCTTGCTTCTATTGTTGTGCCTCCTAATGATCCTTTAGAACAATATTTGCTAGACCATGAAAATGATATGTTTATGAATGAAAGAAGGGAAATAGATGAAGTATTCTTTAAACAAGGACCCATTCTGAAACACAACTTGCCTGTTGAAATCCTAGGGGATCCTCCTCCACCCAAGGGTGATCCCGTGTTTGAGCTTAAACCATTGCCTGATACTCTTAAATATGCTTATCTTGATGAAAAGAAGATATATCCTGTTATTATTAGTGCTAACCTTTCAGAGAAGGAGGAAGAGAGATTATTGAAAACTCCGAAGAAGCACCGCGCTGCTATTGGATATACTCTTGATGATCTTAAGGGCATTAGTCCCACTCTATGTCAACACAAAATAAATTTGGATAAAGACGCCAAACCAGTTATTTATCACCAACGACGGCTGAACCCTAAGATGAAAGAAGTGCTAAGAAAGGAAATACTAAAGCTCCTTGAGGCAGGTATAATTTATCCTGTTGCTGATAGTCAGTGGGTAAGTCCTGTCCATTGTGTCCCTAAGAAGGGAGGTATTACTGTCGTTCCTAATGATAAAGATGAGTTGATCCCGCAAAGAATTATTACAGGTTATAGGATGTTAATTGATTTCCGCAAATTAAATAAAGTTACTAAAAAGGATCATTACCCCTTGCCATTCATTGATCAAATGCTAGAAAGATTATCCAAACACACACATTTTTGCTTTCTAGATGGTTACTCTGGTTTCTCTCAAATACCTGTGTCAGCTGATGATCAAGCAAAGACCACTGTTACTTGCCCTTTCGGTACTTTTGCTTATAGACGTATGCCTTTTGGTTCATGTAATGCACCTGCTACCTTTCAAAGATGCATGATGGCCATATTCTCTGACTTTTGTGAAAAGATTTGTGAAGTTTTCATGGATGATTTCTCCGTCTATGGAACTTTTTTGATGATTTCTTAAGCAACCTTAATCGAGTTTTGCAGAGATGTGAAGAAGCTAATCTTGTCTTGAATTGGGAGAAGTGCCACTTTATGGTTAATGAAGATATTGTCTTGGGGCATAAAATTTCTGAAAGAGGTATTGAAGTTGATGATATTGAAAAGATGTCGTCTCCCAAGGACATTAAAGGTATAAGAAGTTTCCTTGGTAATGCTGGATTTTATAGGAGGTTCATTAAAGACTTCTCAAAAATCTCTCAGCCTCTGACTAAACTCTTACAAAAAGATGTGCCTTTTATCTTTGATGATGATTGTGTAGAGGCATTTGAAATACTTAACTTTGATTTCTGCACCTATTGTTCAGCCACCTGATTGGAATTTACCCTTTGAAATTACGTGTGATGCTAGTGATTATTCTGTAGGTGCTGTTCTAGGACAAATAGTTGATAAGAAATTAAATGTTATCCAATATGCTAGTAAAACTCTAGACAGTGCCCAGAGAAATTATGCTACTACTGAAAAAGAATTATTAGCAGTTGTATTTGCTTGTGATAAGTTCAGACCTTATATTGTTGATTCTAAAGTAACTGTTCACACTGATCATGCTGCTATTAAATATCTTATGGAAAAGAAAGATGCTAAACCTAGACTTATTAGATGGGATCTCTTACTACAAGAATTTGATTTGCATATTATCGATAGAAAGGGAGATGAGAACCCCGTTGCGGACAACTTATCTAGGTTAGAGAATATTCTTGATGACCCACTACCTATTGATGATATCTTTCCTGATGAACAATTAGCTGTCACAAATACTACTCGTACTGCTCCATGGTATGCTGATTATGCTAATTACATTGTTGCTAAATTTATACCAACTAGCTTCACATACCAGCAAAAGAAAAAGTTTTTCTATGATTTAAGACATTATTTCTGGGATGACCCACACCTTTATAAAGAAGGAGTAGATGATGTTATTAGACGTTGTGTACCTGAGCGTGAACAGGAACAGATCCTACGCAAGTGTCACTCCGAGGCTTATGGAGGGCACCACGCTGGAGATAGAACTGCACATAAGGTATTGCAATCTGGTTTTTATTGGCCTACTCTCTTTAAGGATGCTCGTAAGTTTGTCTTATCTTGTGATGAATGCCAAAGAATTGGTAATATTAGTAGACGTCAAGAAATGCCTATGAATTACTCACTTGTTATTGAACCATTTGATGTTTGGGGCTTCGATTACATGGGACCTTTTCCTTCCTCTAATGGGTATACACATATTCTAGTTGCTATTGATTACGTTACTAAGTGGGTAGAAGCTATTCCAACTAGTAGTGCTGATCATAACACCTCTATTAAGATGCTTAAAGAAGTTATTTTTCCGAGGTTTGGAGTTCCTAGATATTTAATGACTGATGGTGGTTCACATTTTATTCATTGTGATTTTCGTAAAATGCTTGCTAAGTATGATGTTAACCATATAATTGCATCTCCATATCACCCACAATCTAGTGGTCAAGTAGAACTGAGTAATAGAGAGCTCAAATTAATTTTGCAAAAGACTGTTAATAGATCTAGAAAGAATTGGTGCAAGAAACTTGATGATGCATTATGGGCCTATAGAACTCCATATAAAAACCCTATGGGTATGTCTCCGTATAAAATGGTTTATGGAAAAGCATGTCACTTACCTCTCGAACTAGAACATAAGGCATATTGTGCTATTAAAGAGCTCAATTATGACTTCAAACTTGCCGGTGAGAAGAGGTTATTTGACATTAGCTCACTTAATGAATGGAGAACCCAAGCATATGAGAATGCCAAACTGTTTAAAGAAAAAGTTAAAAGATGGCAGGACAAAAGGATACAAAAGCGTGAGTTTAATGTCGGTGATTATGTGTTGCTATACAACTCTCATTTAAGATTTTTTGCAGGAAAACTTCTCTCTAAATGGGAAGACCCTTACGTTATCGAGGAGGTCTATCGTTCCGGTGCCATAAAAATCAACAACTTCGAAGGCACAAATCCGAAGGTGGTGAGCGGTCAAAGAATCAAACATTATATCTCAGGTAATCCCATAAATGTTGAAACCAACATTATTGAAACCGTAACCCTGGAGGAATACATAAGAGACACTTTCCTGAACGTTTCGGACTCCGAAAAGGAATAGGTACGTGGTACGGTAAGTAAATCGACTCCAAAACAGTTCTAATGGCAATTTTTCTCTGTTTTGGAATATTCAAGAAAATAGGAAAATAAGAAGCAGTCCGGGAAGGACACGAGGCTTCCACGAGGGTGGGAGGCGCGCCCTACCCCCTGGGCGCGCCCCCTGCCTCGTGGGCACCTCGTGTGCTTTCCGGACTCCGTTTTCTTGCACGATACTTCTTTTGGTCGGTAAAAAATTCATTATATAATCCCCCAAAGGTTTTGACCATCGTACCACGCAATTATCCTCTGTTTTTGTTTCGAGCTGTTTTCTGCCGCAGATTTGGAGCAAGATGTCATCTCAGGATTCCGACGGAGAGAGCTATGTCTCACACCTCATTGCTGACCCAAGGACCTATGGGGATCTATCTCCTTGTGGTCGAATACGGATGAGGAGGAGGATCCTCATTTGATGAGGATCAACGATTCAAGTTCGGAGGAGGAGGATGTCCCTCTACCTCAACCTGGGGATATGGACGTGAAGTTCAAGAAGTCTAGTCTCCCTAAGAGGGCTAAACTATCTAACAATCGATCCATTCCTTCCCGTTTTCGGCAGAAAAGCATAGGAGATTTATGTGACAAGATCATGAAGCTGGAGTCGGAGGTCGATGATTTAAAGGAGGAAATTGCTCTTCTCAATTACAACATGAAGAAGCTGAAAGGACAATTTACATCATCAACAGCTCCATCATCGCCACCTCCGAAGAAAGAGATATAATCACATGGGTATGGGCACTCCCCTTGGCAACTGCCAAGGTTGGGGGAGGTGCCCCGGTATCGTATCACCATCACACTCCTATCTTTACCGTTTTTTCTTAGTTCGATCCTTTTAGTAATATCTTGATCTAGTAGAATAAAGTTTTAGTATGATTTAGTTTTGATTTTTTGCTTTATGATCCTTCCATGTAATCGAGTCCGTGAGCTATATATAATAAAGATTAGTGTTGAGTCAAGGGCTTGATTATCTTGCTATGATCTTGAGGGAATAAAAGAAAAAGAATGAATAAAAAGAAACAAAGAGATCATATTTATATTATGGAGTAATGACTTCACATATAAAGAGTATGATGATTAAAAGTTGTTGAGAGTTGACAAACATAGTTTTGGTCATCGTTGCAATTAATAGGAAGTAATAAGGAAAGAGAGGTTCTACATATAAATATACTATCTTGGACATCTTCTATGATTGTGAGCACTCATTAAAATATGACATGCTAAAGAGTTGAGGTTGGACAAGCAAGACAACCTAATGGGTTATGTTTTCTTACATCTGAAATAAAGTATATTGTCATGGATCATCCAACATGTTGAGCTTGCCTTTCTCCCTCATGCTAGCCAATTCTTTGCACGAAGTAGAGATACTACTTGTGCTTCCAAATACCCTTAAACCCAGTTTTGCCATGAGAGTCCACTATATCTACCTATGGATTGAGTAAGATCCTTCAAGTAAGTTGTCATCGATGCAAGCAATAATTTTTTTTGACCTGAAACTGTAGGGTGTGGACCCCACAACAATTTTTATTCCTCCCAAAAAAAGGTTACATATGTATAGAACTTACAAGGTCCAAGAGACCCAAAAAGGAAAAAAGAGGAAAAAAATAACAAACTAACCTCAATGTGGCAAAAAGGAAATCCATCTAAGCAATTCATATTTGAACTTAGGCTTAATCCTATGAACCAAAAGGGAAATGTCCAAAATAAAGTTAGACCTCCACTTACGAAAAGAAGGTCTAATATTTCTGAAAACCCTGTCATTCCTAATATTCCAGATGCTCCAGCATGCCAGAAAAACCACTTCAGATAAGAAAGGCTTGCCAAAATCCCTTCTGGCATGATAAGCAATGGCAATCATATCATCTCCTGCCATCCAATTGATTTCAAGATAATTCCAAACCCTGCAACTAAAGTTACATTGAAAGAAGAGATGATCTCTATCCTCCTTGGTGCGTGTGGGACAGAGTACACAAAGGTTTGAATCAGATACATTCCAGTGTCTTCTTTCCAGCATATCCTGAGTGTTCAGCCTATCCATGATCATCATCCAAACAAAGAACTTGACTCTCATAGTGCAACAACTAGCCCAAATCCAAGATAAAATTAGGTTGAACACAATGTGCTTGTGCAAGAAGGAGTAATATTTCTTAGCAGAATAACTCTTGCCATCCTCTTTCCACACCCACGTATCATTCAACTGTAGGTTATGCTTGGAATGCATGAGCAGGTTTTGCAAAGACTTAAGCTCTCCAAAAGCTCTCTCAGAGAGAGGTAAATGAAATAAGTAAGTGAGCTCAGTCAAGTCAAAAATCTCAGCAGTAGAGATAAGAGGATCAATGGCAAAAGAGAAAAGCCTGGCAAACCTTCGTTCAAGAGGGATACCAAAGTCCCCCAAGGACCAAGAATCAGACCAAAACAAAACAGTGTCACCCTTATTAACATGCACAACACTGACCATCCTAAACTTATCCATTAACTTGCATATATCCCTCCACCAGAAGGAGCCACAAATGATTGTAGCATGAGGAACTCTGCCCTGGTAGTAAGTATTCCAAATGAGTTGGACCCAGGGCACATCAACTTTATTGTAAAATTTGCTGGCATGTTTGAGAAGCATAGCCTCATTCTGCAGCTTCAAATTCAAAATACCCAGTCCACCTTTGTTTTTGGGCCGGCAAACCAAACCCCAAGCAGCCAAGGACTGACCAGAATCTTGCCCATACTTTATCCAAAGGCACTGCCTCTGTATTCTCTCCAATTGTTTTAGTATACCAGGTGGCAAGTCCAGACTACACAAGAAAAAAATTGGCACAGAAGAGAGGGCAGAGATCAGGTACTGCAGCCTTCCTCCATGTGCAAGGAAAGAAGAGCTGACAGAAAGTTTCCCCTCCATACTATCAACCAGAGGCATTAGGTCCAAGATCTTGGGTTTGGTAATTCCCACAGGGAGCCCAAGATAAGTAAAAGGAAGAGTGCCAACCACACAACCAAAGACTGCAGCTAGCCTAGCAATCTCCACTGAATCCACATTAATAGGCAGCATAGATGACTTATGATAGTTGACATGCAACCCAGTGGACTTTGAGAACAAAAGCAACATTTTCTTCAAGGATAGCAATTGAGATTCCTCAGCAGGTAGAATAATAAGGGTGTCATCAGCATACTGGATAATTGGGTAATCCTTACATGGCAGGGAATAGGAAGATGTAAGAGCCCTTTCTGATGCATATCATTCACAACTGACTGCAGCAATGGCAAACAGAAGAGGCGAAAGAGGGTCACCCTGCCTAACCCCCTTCTTACAAGCAAATTGCTTCCCAGGTACTCCATTAAGGAGGACAGAAGATGTTCCAGAAGCCAAGAACTTCTTAACCCAAAAAATCCATTTCTCATTAAAGCCCTTGTGCCTCAAAGTTTGAAAAATAGCCTCATGCTCAAGTGAATCAAAAGCTTTCTCAAAATCCAGCTTGAGAATGACAATAGGCCTTTTGGACTGATGGCATTGGTGCAGGTACTCCAAGGTCCAAGCAACACAGTCCTGAATAGTTCTAGATTTGATGAAACCATATTGGTTTTTATGCAAACATCTCATAATATCCAACTGCAATCTATTTGCAGCCATCTATGAAAGAAATTTGACTCCCATACCAGTGAGAGAGATAGGTCTAAAATTATTGACATTTTCAGGAGATCTTTTCTTAGGAACCAGGGTGATATAAGAATAATTGATGTTCTCCAGATTAACAGACCCCTCATGAAAAGCAGAAGCCAGCTCATAGAAATCCTTACTGATTATGGGCCAACACTTTTTGAAAAACAGACCATTAAAACCATCTGGCCCAGGAGACTTGTCAATAGGCATGCCCTTAATAGTATTATCCATCTCCTCCTTGGAGAACATTTTAGTCAGGGAATCAAGGCCCTCCACCCTGTCCAATATTGAAGAGAGATCAAAAGACATTTCAATACCTTGACTAGTGCCCATCCTATTTTTAAAATTTTGCCAGATAGCAGCAGCCATTTGCTCATGATCAGAAACAATTGTACCATCATCCAACCGCAAAGAAGCAATGGAATTATGCCTATATCTTTCAGAAGCCAAAGCATGAAAAAATTTAGTGTTCTCCTCACCCACTTTAATAGATCTGATAGTGCACCTCTTTTTCCAATACAAAAACCGAAGATGCAGAAGATGCTCCACATGTAGCTTAACCACATTACAAAAGTTAAACTCATGCCTATAAAGAAGCCTCAACTCCTCCAAGCAGTCCAGGATGAGGACCACCCTGTTGCATTTAGCAATTAAGGTTTTCATTTTGGAGATGCTCATGTGCCAACTTTTAAGATCTCTCCTCAAAGATTTAAACTTATCAGCAATTTTAGCCGTGATGTGGGTTTTGGCTGGAAACAGAAGCCCAGGAAGCAGACACACAGTCCATAAAACCCTGCAACTCCACCTAGTAATTTTCAAATCGAAAAATATTACACTTAGGGATAGAAGTGTTGATATCCACTACACAAGGCACATGATCCGAGGTAGTCCTAGCAAGGGGCAACACCTGGGTGGAGGGGTAGCAAGTGATCCAATTAGCAGAAGTGAAAAACCAGTCAAGCTGCTCAAGAAGAGGATTATCCTGCATATTTGACCAAGTGTAATATCTCCCTTTAATAGGTAACTCCAGCAAACCAAGGTGCCCAATAATCTCATTAAAAATGAAGATATCATTAGCATCCCCACCAGGAAGATTTCTGTTTCCAGTTGATCTAATAAAATTAAAATCTCCCAAAATGAGCCAATTTTCAGAGTCTGGGATGGATAGGTTATAGATCCAATCCACAAAATCATCCCTAGCCTGGCCACAACATGGCCCATAAACATTGACCAAGGTCCATTGCTCATTGTTGTGATTGGAAGTAAAATGCACAACAATGCCAAATTGCTTAACCTCAATTAATCTCCTTGTAAGGACAGAGGAGTTCCACAACACAACAATACCCCCCGAAGCACCAACAGAAGGACTGTAAACAAATGAATCGAAACAACAAGGGCAAAATTTTCTGACAGTTCTGGAGTCAATACACTCCATTTTCGTCTCCTGCAGATAGACAACAGAAGCCAGACTTTCATCCACCTTGTTACGGACAGCACGCTGAAGGTCATCAGAATTTAGACCCCGAACATTCCAACACATAACACGCCAACTTCTAGTAGACCGAATATCCATAAAACATAGGAGTTACAGATTTAACAGCATGCCCACATAGCAGGCAACACATAAGGCAGTTCAGACTTGCAGCACAGCCTAACAAAAGAAGGTTGCAAAGATAGCGATCGCATACAAATCCCAAAAACAAAGGATATAAATAAAACCTACGATAACTAGTACGGTTATGTGTCGACCACACCCAGCTCACACAGCTCGAACTAAACATCAGAGGATTTGTCCTTGGCAGAGGAGGGATCCGCCATAAGCGCATCCACAGAGAGCTTGTCAGCAGAGATACCCAAGTCCGCTCCAATTTGCTGAATATGACTAAGCAGAGTTGGCGGCGGCACCGGAGGCACACGAAGATCATGATCGTCATCCGTCAGAGGCTTGGAATGTGGCTTCTTCTTCTTAGGTTCAAACATTGGCAAGGCTTGAAGCACTGGCTTGAACCCATCCCTCCTGGCAGAGCTTCGAGTGCAGAGGCGCAGTTCAGAATCCACAATGGGAGGACGATCACGCTTGGAGACTTTCTTCTTTTTAGAAGTGGAAGCAGAAAAAGAGAACTGCTCATCAGAGGCAGAAAAAAACTGCGGGCCGAGGTCATGCTCCAACTACTACTGGCTGTCAGAAAACAGAGCACGAGCAATTCCCCTGGGAGGGGAGGAAGTGGACAAGGGGGCAACCTTGCTGACAGAAGCATCACTTACGATATCAGAAACCCAGGTAACCTGCTCAAAAGCCAAAGACCACGATCTCTTTGAAAGAACCAGGGGCCCAAACGAAGACTGACAAACCAGCTTTGGAACCTGGAGGGTAGAGCAACGACCCAAAAGCGTATCAAAAGTCCTTCTCCAGGCCATCTCAGGAGGCAGAGGTGGGCCATAAACCACATGCACACGCCCAACGAGAAGATCTTGCAGCGGCAACACAGGTGGCTGGTACGGCACTATAGCTAAGGCATCAGGATCAACAGGTTGAACATCAATATGAAAGTCATTCACCTCCACAGCAACAGCAGGCTGAACACCAATCTGAAGATCACCCTCAACCAAATCTGGCACCATTGGTGCAACATCATGCTGAGCAACCAAAACATCATTGCCAATAACAACAGGAGGCAGCTGATCAGCCTCAACAACCACAGCTGGAGGATCATCCACAATAACCGCAGCATTTAACTGAACATGCACAGGAGGTGCAGCCTGAATTTCACTGTCCGACTGGTTAACAGAGCCTGAGAAATCCTGCTGGTTAATGACCATAGACTCCTGGTCAGGAACCACCTCAACTTGAACCAGATCATCCTGGGCTTCCTGATCAAGGGCATGCCAACCCCAGCCACCTCCCTGAGTGAGATCATCCATAGGAGGCGGAGGCGGTGGCACATCATTCCACCCGAGAGCTGGATATGGAGGAAGAGCAAGCATATTGTCTTTGTGAATTAACTACCCAGGCAAGGGGTGAGGATTGCCGTCAGTTGGCATGGGATCTTTGTCTTGCGGCATTTGCTCAGCAAAATTGGCTCTAAGGATATAGCAGGGGGCAGTCCAAGAAACTTTAGCTCCACCCCAGGCTGCAAAATCAGAGAAAACCATGTCTCTAGGAACCAAAATGTCCTCGGGGAAGGAAGCAAAGATGACAGATCTAACAAGATACGGGTCATCACTAATCCAATGGTGGAATTTTCCAAAGGTATTAACAGCAGCCCTCAGATTCTCAGTATTGCGCAGGTCAAGCGGGACACCCAAAAATATTAAACAACCTTCACGGAAACATTGAACCCCACGAAAACCCTCACCATGGTCATGCTTCATAAAGCGAACAAATCTATCCTGTCCAAGATCTTGAGGAGGCAATTGAATCAAAGCAAAACGCTCACCAGCATCTGTGACCTCGAATAGACCCACTCCAGAAATCCAAGGTTGAGCAGAAAGGACATGAAAACCCATGTGATTGATAAGCTCAACCACCTGCTCACGTACCTGACCCATCTGAGCCCAATGTGGAGCCGGCATAACCTCAGCGATCATGAAGCTCTCATGCGAACGAACAATGGGCGAAGGAGGCATGACGAAAGTACGAGGAAGACGATGAACACCTCCGTCGATGATGTGATGGCCCACCGGCACATAGCGCTCCGGATCTAGGGTGAAGTTGGCCATGGGCGGCGGGGAGGAAGGAAGCGGGGGCGTCGGAGGAGGCGGACTAGTTGGGGTGTGCGGAGCGCAAGACGGCGAGCAGGTTAATGGTGATGTGATAGGGTAGGCCTGCAAGGGTGGCGGCAGCGCGTGCTTCCCAATGCAGGAAGGAGAGACCGGCCTATCCGAGATAGCGGGACGCTTCTGTTTCCAACATAATCCTTTTTCAATCGCAATATACGTGCAGTCCTTCCTCGAATGACCAGGATCTCCACAAGCCAAACATCCAGCGAAAGAGGAGCAGCTGACAAACAGGCGGCCCCCAAGGAGCAATGAGAACACGTAAGCACTTGGTCCACCATGTCATTGACCATGGTCTCAAAAGCATCAAGAGCCTCTTACGTGGAACGAATATTCATCATTGAGGGGCTAACAGGCCCAGCTGGGGAAAGGGCAGCAACAGGAGAACTAGGCTCCACAGGAATTGGGCTACCACTCGACGGAGAAAACCTGGGCCTGGGGAGGCAGGTGGGCAAAGGACCAGTGACAACCGAGTCCGAAGAGCCCAACATGGCAAGGGAGCCCAACACGGCAGGATTTGAATCATCAGCTAACCCGCCCGAAGATCGCGCCGGAGATGGAGTCAGGGGTTCCGGAGAAGACGATCGAATAGGAACGACCGTGCCGAAAGTGATCGACGGCGAGGCCACCGTCCATGGAAGCTCAACCGGCGGCGGGGGGTTGATGACAACACATTCCTTAGGGGGGAGATCATAACCAGACATAGAAGCTAAATCAAGACAATTCTGAGTAGCCGGATAGCGATAACCCTTACACGCATCATAGTTTTGGAGCGTGGCAAATGAAAGCTTTTTGCGAGTAGAATTACCAGATCTGATAGCAGACTTCATAGGAGGCTTATGCATAGCCAACATGCCAAGAGTAGCACGTCGCTTAGAAGGGCTAACAAGGATTCACTCTGCATCACACTCCTTTTTCCAGATCAAAAACTCACGCCACCTATTTGGCCCACCATTACCCCAGAGATGAAAATAACATTTGAATTGAGAGCAAGCGTAAGAGCGTGAATCAACAACATGAAAACCAACCTCCTTGCATGACACCACAAACGAGAAAACCTTATCCTTGATATATGTCACCACGAGATCAATTGCAGAACCCCCTAAAGCTGCCTCAAGCGCCACAGCCACAGAATCCTCATCAAGCCGGAAATCATGCCGACTGAAAGAGACCACCAGTATGAAAGGACGCGATCCCTCCAAATGGTGTATAGAAAGACCAGAAGATCTAAAAACCTCATCAGAAAAAGCCACACCACGAGAGAAATCCAGATCCAAAGTTGCACCACCATCAGAACCCATAGAAGGGGTCCCAAGAGAGAGGGGAGAAATCAAAATCCAATGCTCGGAGAAGATCTAGATGTTACCAGAGGAGAAGGGAGATCGCCTGGAGGAGTCGCCAGAGAGTGGGTGGGTGGGTGGGAGCGCCATCGGGAAGCCTTGAAAATCGTAGCGTATTTTGAACTGCAAGCAATAAAAATTGCTCTCTAAATATGTATGATTTATTAGTGTGGAGAAAATAAGATTTATACGATCTTATGATGTGGAAGAAATAAAAGCGACGAACTACATAATAAAGGTCCACATCACAAGTGGCAGTATAAAGTGACGTTCTTTTGCACTAATATTTTGTGCATCCAACCATGAAAGTGCATGACAACTTCTGCTTCCCTCTGCGAAGGGCCTATCATTTACTTTTATCTCTTATCCTTATGCAAGAGTCATGGTGATCTTCACCTTTCCTTTTTACATTTTATCCTTTGGCAAGCACATTGTGTTGGAAAGATCCTAATATATATATCCAATTGGATGTAAGTTAACATGAATCATTATTGTTGACATTACCCTTGAGGTAAAAGGTTGGGAGGCAACATTATAAGCCCCTATCTTTCTCTGTGCCCGATTAAAACTCCATACCCATAAGTATTGCATGAGTGTTAGCAATTGTGAAAGACTAAATGATAGTTGAGTATGTGGACTTGCTGAAAAGCTCTTACATAGACTCTTTCTGATGTTATGATAAATTGCAATTGCCTCAATGACTAAGATTATAGTTTGTTAGTTCTCAATGAAGTTTTTGATTCATACTTGACATTGTGGATAGATTGTTACTTTAGCATAAGAAATAATATGACAATATCTATATATGTTGCTGTTATGAGAATGATCATGATGCCCTCATGTCCGTATTTTATTTTATCGACACCTCTATCTCTAAACATGTGGACATATTTATCGTTATCGGCTTCCGCTTGAGGACAAGCGAGGTCTAAGCTTAGGGGAGTTGATACGTCCATTTTGCATCATGCTTTTATATTGATATTTATTGAATTATGGGCTGTTATTACACATTATGCCACAATACTTATGCCTATTCTCTCTTATTTTACAAGGTTTACATAAAGAGGGAGAATGCCGGCAGCAGGAATTCTGGCTGGAAAAGGAGCAAATATTAGAGATCTATTCTACGCAACTCCAAAAGTCCTGAAACTCCACGGAAGTCATTTTGGAAATAATAAAAAGTATTGAGCGAAGAAAATACCAGAGGGGGCCCACACCCTGGCCACGAGGGTGGGGGCGCGCCCTACCCCCCTGGGCGTGCCCCCCTGCCTCGTGGGCCCCCTGGTAGGCCTCCGGTGCCCATCTTCTGCTATATGAAGTCTTTCGTTCAAGAAAAAAATCATAAGCAAGCTTTCGGGAAGAAACTCCGCCGCCACGAGGCGGAACCTTGGCGGAACCAATCTAGGGCTCCGGCTAAGCTGTTCTGCCGGGGAAACTTCCCTCCGGGAGGGGGAAATCATCGCCATCATCATCACCAACTATCCTCTCATCGGGAGGGGGTCAATCTCCATCAACATCTTCACCAGCACCATCTCCTCTCAAACCCTAGTTCATCTCTTGTATCTAATCTTTGTCCCAAAGCCTCAGATTGGTACTTGTGGGTTGCTAGTAGTGTTGATTACTCCTTGTAGTTGATGCTAGTTGGTTTATTTGGTGGAAGATCATACGTTCAGATCCATTATGCATATTAATACCCCTCTGATTATGAACATGAATATGATTCGTGAGTAGTTACGTTTGTTCCTGAGGACATGGGAGAAGTCTGGCTATAAGTAGTCATGTGAATTTGGTATTCGTTTGATATTTTGATGAGATGTATGTTGCCTCTCCTCTAGTGGTGTTATGTGAACGTCGACTACATCACACTTCACCATTGTTTGGGCCTAGAGGAAGGCATTGGGAAGTAATAACTAGATGATGGGTTGCTAAAGTGACAGAAGCTTAAACCCTAGTTTATGCGTTGGTTCGTAAGGGGCTATTTTGGATCCATATGTTCCATGCTATGGTTAGGTTTACCTTAATACTTCTTTTGTAGTTGCGGATGCTTGCAATAGGAGTTAATCATAAGTCAGATGCTTGTCCAAGTAAGGACAGCACCCAAGCACCGGTCCACCCACATCAAATTATCAAAGTACCGAACGCGAATCATATGAGCGTGATGAAAACTAGCTTGACGACAATTCCCATGTGTCCTCGAGAGCGTTTTCCTTCATATAAGAAATTGTCCAGGCTTGTCCTTTGCTACAAAAAGGATTGGGCCATCTTGCTGCACTTTATTTACGCTTGTTACTTGTTACCCGTTACAAATTACCTTATCACAAAACTATTTGTTACCGATAATTTCAGTGCTTGCAGAGAATACCTTACTGAAAACCGCTTGTCATTTCCTTCTGCTCCTCATTGGGTTCGACACTCTTACTTATCGAAAGGACTAAGATAGATCCCCTATACTTGTGGGTCATCACTTACTCATTCGAGGACATCCATTTGTTGCTTTGATTGTTTGGCTTTTTCTCTTTTGCCAAATGGATGGACAAGAATGACTAAGAACTCCCTCTAGCTATCTATGCTTTTCTCGTCTCAAACTCTGTTCATGCTACATCACAAAGTTTGATCAAGTCAGATTCGAACCACTCTGTGTGAGGAGCACTCGGAGTTCCCGATTCGTCATAGACTTAAACTTCCAAAACCTCTTTGTGTGTTTTGGTATTACCGAGTCGTCCAATTCGGTCACACCGAGATCACTAAGTTGATCTAGGTTTTCAATCTCGATGCAGCCGATTTGAACTTTTCGGTCACACCGAGTTGCAGTAACCGCTTGCGATTCTGCATCTCGGTGCCACCGAGTTTTTCCACTCGGTCACACCGACAAGGTCGGGATATATAAACCCACGGTTGTGCTTTCTGAAATTCCTTCGAAACCACTCAGCCCGCGCGTATCCTGCTCTGCCGCCTCGGGTCTCCCGATCGTCTTCTCGCCGCCAGCGACCTCCCGCTGCTGGTTTCCATCGCCGTCAATGGAATTCTGCCCCTCCGTTGCCGCCGTAGTGAACTCCACCGAACTAGGGTACGCGTTCGATCCTTTGTGCTATTCTTTTACCTCTGATTCGTAGCACATTGCTCTGCCATGATCATCACCACATATGCAAACACTCTATCCACTGAAAACATCCCTTAGGTTAGGTTTGATTTGAAAATTTAGGGTTAGGTCTCCGCCGAACTCATCTCGGACCGACCGAATTGTAGGAATCGGTCTCACCGATTTGGCTTAGGCCATTGCACTTGCACTTTCGGTCTGACCGAAAACTGCAAATCGGTGTGACCGAGTTCGATTCTTTGTGAGACCCTAGCAGTCTCGGTGCCACCAAACTGTGACTTGGTCTGACCGAGTTCACTAGTTTAGGTTCCAAAAGCTGCTTCGGTATCACCGAGTTTACAAATCGGTAGATCCGAAATGCTTTCTGTGAAGAACTAAAACTAAGTTCTCAAATCATATGTTTTGCAAAAACTCTGCACTTTGTAATGCTCATCCACTCTACCTCATCTATCTATTCACAGGGTCTGCTGTCAGTAAGTTTGCAGAGATGTCTGATCAAAGTGACAGTCAGAACATGTCTGAGGAACACGTGCAGATGAGTGAGGGCTCAGATCCCTCTAGCACTTCTTATGATGGCAGCAGGAGCGCTCCAAGCAACTTGCCAAAGGCAGCAAACAAATCCAGGAAGAAGAGAACATCAGAATCTGAGGATGAGGATTATGTTGCCACTGAGGAAGAAGTAAGCTCCAAAAATAAGGTGCTGAAAAAGGAGTATGGCACAACTGCTGCAAGTAAGCCAGGTCTGAATAAGAAGGCACCAGCAAGGAGGATCCCAATGTCAAAGCCAAGGAAGGTAGCAACAGGAGAAACAATGAAATTCACCATAGAATCAGATGATGGTGAAGCAGCAGGTGATGGACAGAAAAAGAAGAGGGTAAGAACCACTACTGCAAAAGTTCTTGGAAAGCCCTCAATGGTGAGAGATTCTGAAGAATAGGAAGAGGATGCTGCACCAGCTCCAAAAGCTCAGAAGCTTATGGGAGATGCTATAAAGGCAGGGGCTGCTCCATCTAAGCCCAAGTCTGCTCCCGAAGCTCAAGCTCAGAAGCCCCCAAAACCCAAGAGAAACACCAGAAGTATACCTGCTGAGAAAAAGAACAAGGCCCCAGTGCCTCAAGCTGAAGAAGAGGAAGATGATTCACTTATTTTGAGAAAGTTGAAGCCCAAGATTCTTGACCACTATGATGCTCATCCAGTGGCACAAGACATGCATATCAGGAAAGATGCAGGACTGAGATTGTGGAGACAGTCTGATCCTGATGCTATGAGGAGGAGGACAGCAGTTGATTACATGTTTCACACAAAGGAACAATAAGACTTTTATGAAACTATTTTGCTTAACAAGAAGCCCATTGTATGTTACATGAGATGGGTGGATTGGGAATACATCAAGGAAAATGAAGATCACTTTCCAGGAGTCTTTGACAGCTTCAAGGCATCTGGAGTTGACAAATTTGTTGGACAGAAGCTCACTAAATGGAATGATGAGCTGATCATGCAGTTTTACTCCACTGCTCACTTTTACCAAGATGGGAAGATCATTTGGATGTCAGAAGGTACTAGGTACCAATCCACAGTTGAGGAATGGGCCAAGCTGATAAATGCCCCTGAAGAACATGAAGATGACTTGGATGTGTATGCCACCAAGAAGAAAGACCACAACTCAATGGCCAATATGTACAAGAGATCCCAGATGCTTCGGAGACTCACAAGCTTGGATCAGTACACTTCTTGTTGTCTGGTCTGCCTACCATCAACTGGATCCTTAGGCACACATTGCTACCCAAGTTTGGAGATCACAAGATGATCAGAGGACATGTTCTCAATTTGCTACATTTGTTTGATGTGCCTCAAAAGTTCAAGGTTATGAGTTTGATTGTAGAAACAATCAAGAGGACGGCTGCTGATCAGAAGAGAAGCTGTGGGTATGCTCCACACATTCAGGAGCTCATCAACTCTAAGATGGGCACAGGTACCTACTTGTTGGACAAGGAGGACCTTCCTCTGCATCCTGATTTTGAAGATAATACTGTTGTGATGAATGAGGAGGACCCCACATCTGTGCAAGCACAGGAGAGGAGAGCCAAAGCAAAGGCTGAGAAAGCTGCCAAGATGCCAAGTGTTGAAGAGGCATCTCAAGTTTTCCTGAACAGCAAGCAAGATCAAATTGGATATCTGATCCAGTCTACACTGAGGATTGAGAAGGGCTTGGCCACCCTGACTCAAAACCAGGAGAGCTTGGAGAGGATCATAGAGACCAAATTTTATGATCTTGATCTAAAGATAACTGAGATTCAAACAGCAGTTGAGCAGCTTCAGGAGGAAGCAGAAGAGAAGAGAGGCAAGGCAACTACTGATGCGTCAGCACCAGTAGCTACAGCTCCAGTGCCACCTCCAGCAGCCACTCCACCAGCTCCAACTACATCCACAGATGCCTTCGTCCTTAGAGTTCTCTCTACACCACCTCCCGAATACCAAGCCTAAGAGACGCATAGCACTATGCATATTTGAACTTTTTGGTAACTTGTTGCCAAAGGGGGGAAATATGTATAGATCATAGGCTTCGAGAGAGTGTTTTCCTTCTTTGCCTTTGGTTGACTTTTTGATTGTGTGCTTGTGTGAGATACTTTATGTCCTTGTGAGATACTTGTATGATCATGTGTTTGATCATTTGAAACCTTAATGCTTGTTTGGATGATACTATATTTTATATCTTATATATGATCATTCACTTGCTTGGTGATGAGTGGATGCTTTTAATTTCTATAATTTTGAGCGCTCCACCAAGATGTATGTGACATGGAAGAGTAACCCATGATCCTAATCGATTGTGCATTTGCATTCAAAAGAAAATTTTAAATAATGCACAAATTTAGGGGGAGCTCTTGCTTATTACATACTTCTCAAAGCGACAATGTTTTTCAATCTTATGATCATTTGTCAAAACTTTGATCTATATGTTGTCATCAATTACCAAAAAGGGGGAGATTGAAAGTGCCACTATCCCTGGGTGGTTTTGGTAATTCCTAACAACATATAGCTCATTGAGCTAATGCTATTTCAAGATAAATATTTCAGGAAAGCTCAATGATTGGCATGGCATGGATTAGAAAGTGGACCCTTCAAAATGCTAAGGACAAAAAGATTGGCTCAAGCTCAAAGCACAAGACTCTACATTTTACTTTTAGTGATCCAAGATCACATTGAGTCCATAAGAAAAGCCCATACTATTAATGTGACGCCCCCGATTTGACCGTACACTAATCATGCACGCAAATGTGTATGATCAAGATCAGGGACTCATGGGAAGATATCACAACACAACTCTACAACATAAATAAGTCATACAAGCATCATAATACAAGCCAGGGGCCTCGAGGGCTCGAGTACAAGTGCTCGATCACAGACGAGTCAGCGGAAGCAACAATATCTGAGAACAGACATAAGTTAAACAAGTTTGCCTTAGAAGGCTAGCACAAAAGTAGCAACGATCGAAAAGGCAAGGCCTCCTGCCTGGGACCTCCTAACTACTCCTCGAAGCCGAACTCCATGTAGAATCATCCTCGGGATCTCTAGCTCCTGGACTCCAGCATCTGGTTGCGACAATCCGGTATAGAAAAAGGGAAAAGAGGGAGAAAAGCAACCGTGAGTACTCATCCAAAGTACTCGCAAGCAAGGAGCTACACTACGTATGCATGGGTATATGTGTAAAGGGCCATATCAGTGGACTGAACTGCAGAATGCCAGAATAAAAGGGGGATAGCTAGTCCTGTCGAAGACTACGCTTCTGGACATCTCCATCTTGCAGCATGTAGAAGAGAGTAGATTGAAGTCCTCCAAGTAGCATCGCATAGCATAATCCTACCCGGCGATCCCCTCCTCGTCGCCCTGTTAGAGAGCGATCACCGGGTTGTATCTGGCACTTGGAAGGGTGTATTTTATTCAGTATCCGGTTCTAGTTGTCATAAGGTCAAGGTACAACTCCGGGTCGTCCTTTTACCGAGGGACACGGCTATTCGAATAGATAAACTTCCCTGCAGGGGTGCACCACATAACCCAACACGCTCGATCCCATTTGGCCGGACACACTTTTCTGGGTCATGCCCGGCCTCGTAAGATCAACACGTCGCAGCCCCACCTAGGCTCAACAGAGAGGTCAGCACGCCGGTCTAATCCTATGCGCGCAGGGGTCTGGGCCCATCGCCCTATGCACACCTGCACGTTGCGTACGCGGCCGGAAGCAGACCTAGCCCCCTTAATACAAGCGCGAGCTTACGGTCCAATGCGGCGCGCGCCACTCAGTTGCTGACGTCAAAAGAGCTTCGGCTGATACCACGACGTCGGGATACCCATAACTACTCCCACGTAGATGGTTAGTGCGTATAGACCAAATGGCCAGACTCAGATCAAATACCAAGAACTCGTTAAGCGTGTTATGTATCCGCGAACGCCGACCAGGGCCAGGCCCACCTCTCTCCTAGGTGGTCTCAACCTGCCCTGTCGCTCCGCCATAAAGTAACAGTCGGGGGCCGTCAGGAACCCAGGCCCACCTCTACCGGGATGGAGCCACCTGTCCTTTCAGCCCCCTCTTCAGAATCACTTGCGGGTACTCAACGAGCCGACCCGACTTTAGTCACCACATGTGTCATGTATATAGTATATAATATATACCCGTGATCACCTCCCGAAGTGATCACGGCCCAGTAGTATAGCATGGCAGACGGACAAGAGTGTAGGGCCACTGATGGAACACTAGCATCCTATACTAAGCAGTAGGATAGCAGGTAAGGGTAACAACTGTAGCAACAATGACAGGCTATGCATCAGGATGGGATTAACGGAAAGCAGTAACATGCTACACTACTCTAATGCAAGCAGTATAGAGAAAGAATAGGCGATATCTGGTGATCAAGGGGGGGGCTTGCCTGGTTGCTCTGGCAAGTAGGAGGGGTCGTCAACTCCGTAGTCGAACTGGGCAGCACCAGTGTCGGTCTCGTAGTCTACCGGAGAGAAGAGGGGGAAGAAACAGTAAATACGGAGCAAACAAAGCATCACAAAACATAAGGAGGCAAAACGCGGTGCTAGGTATGCCCTAACGCGGTAGTAAGCGATACCGGTGAAGGGGGGAAACATCCGGGAAAATATCCCCGGTGTTTCACGTTTTCGGACAGATGAACCGGAGGTGAAATGTTGCAGGTTCACTATGCTAGGGACGTGTGGTGGACGAACGGACTGCGTATCTGGATTCGTCTCGTCGTTCTGAGCAACTTTCATGTTGAAAATATTTTAATCCGAGTTACGGATTAAAAGATATGATTTTCTAAAGATTTTATTAATTTCTGGAATTTAATTAATTATTTAAATTAATTCGAAAATGGATTTATGACATCAGCATGATGTCATGTTGACATCAGCAGTCAACTGGGGTTGACTAAGTCAAACTGACATGTGGGTCCAGTGGGACCCACCTGTCATTCTCCGTTTAGGTTAATTAGGATTTAGCTAAATAATTACTGTTTAATTAAATTAATTATCTAATTAGATTAATTTAAATAAGATTAATTAACTTAATTAATTTAGTTAATTAATTATTTTATTTTATTTATTTATTTATTAATTTTATTAATTAATTTATTATTATTATTATTATTATTATTTTATTTTATTGTTTTTATTATTTATATATATATATATTTTTTTATAAAACGTTCCAGTGGGCTGGGCCCCGTTGTCCAGTGGCCCAGGGCTTAATGGGTGCGGGCGACGGTTTCGGGCGCGACCCAATCGGGCGCACGCCCAGGGGCACCGTGGCGGTCGAGGCCAGCAAGGCCGGGCGGTCACCGGAGGGAGACGCCGGCGGGAGAGCAGCAGGGCGGCGCCGGAGCGGGGCTGCGGGCCATAGGGGAGTGGCCGTGGTCGAGCCAGACGGCCGGGACGAGGCACGGGCGCCAGGGCGCGGTCGGGCGGCCGTGTACGGCGAGGCGACGACGGGGAACGGCTCGGGCGCGATGGCCATCCAGAGGAGGCGCGACGAGCGCGGGGAGGCCGCGAGCGAGCACGGCCTCGGGCGCGCGGTGACAGGGGAAGAGGGGAGAGGAGGAGGGCGCTGGCCGCGGCGGGGCGCAACGGAGGAGCGCGCGGAGCGGCCGAGCCGGGGCAGGGGTAGAGGAGAGGGGAGCGCTCACGGGGGGGGGGGGTGTAGGGCTCGTGGCAGCGGGGGTCGAGGGGGATGGCGGGGACGGCGGCGTAGAGGATGCTGGCCGGCGGGGAGCTACGGTGGCGACGGCGATCCGGGCGGCGGGGCGAGCGCGACGGCGAGGGCCTCCGGGCGGCGACGCGGGATCGGGGTCTGTGGGCTCGGGGAGGAGGACGACGAAGGGGCGGCGTCGGGGCGAGGTGGCGCCGGCGACGGGCGCCGTCGTCGAGGTCGCGGGGGGGGGGGGGGCGGGATCGGGGCGATCCCGATCCAGATCGGGGAGGAGAGGCCGATGTGGGGGGGGGAGTGGGTGCGTGGGGTAGTTTAGGGTTTCGGGTGAGTGGATAAGGGGAGTGGGGGGGAGTGGCCGGCTGGGCCTGGTGGTTTGGCCCAGTGGGGCTGTGGCCTGCTGGGCCGGAGCCCAGTGGGGGGTTCGCTCTCTCTTTTTTTTAGCTTTGTTTTGTTTTCTGTGTTGCATTTTCTTTTCTTTTTAGTAGTTTTCTATTTTGTTTTCTATTTATCTTAGTTTTATAAATTAGGAAAATAGTTTCTAAATTAGTGTTATGGTTTAACCCACTGCCACAAAAAGTCTCACTCCTAACTAAAATAGTTTGATATTTTATAAATGATAAAAGGCATTTAATTAATTGTTTTGCCACTGTTTTATTTATGTTACGACATTCAAACATTTTTAAGGATGTTGGTTTCTCCACCATTATTATCTAGGTATTATTTGTCACACCTGGAATATTTTAGTTTTGACCTTTGAAAACTTTAATTGTTTGACTTGTTTTTCGATTTTGAATTTTGAATCGGTTTTGAACTAACGCGAGATTAGCAACAGTAATCGACGTGACGTGGCATCATTAGCAGAGGTTACTGTAGCTTGATTATCCGGGCGTCACAATTCTCCTCCACTACAAGAAATCTCGTCCCGAGATTTAAGCGGTGGAGTAAGGGAGGAAAGTGTTGGTAGCGAAAACCTAACGAGTCTTCTCGGTCTTGGCTGCCCTTTCGAAGAGGTTGATCCCTTTTGTTGATGTCTTTAATTCTCTGCTTCAGGTCATCATGATGAAGTCGTGATCCTTTCTTCGGAGTTTTCATTGTACATATGACGGACAAGGGGTAACTTCGGAAAAACGGACCTCCGAAAGGTTAACTATCTGGTTGATAAAATCGGGGGAAGGTGGAAAGTAACTCTCGAATTGAAACTTAAGAAAATATCGAGAGCAAAGTATGAAGGTAGCATGAGAAGTTTCGAGCGGGCATGCAATCGTTCGTTGCCTGAAACGAAGAGTGAAAAGGGTTCAGAGCAACGAGAATAACATGGTGTTTGATTCCAGGATGAATAATGATATAGATTTTAGCTCTTGAATCACATACGAAGCTAGGTGCACAGGATACATTAGAATCCGGGTTGTAAAGAAGAGTCAGGTTTCAATCCTGTGGGACTGTGGGTTATGGGCCCACCATGTGGGTTAAAAGTAGGAAGGACGGTGACATCTTGCACGATCATGATAGCAAGGCATGTCAGAGGGTAGCCTGTCAGTTATATGTCAGCCACATCGTCGGTACCAAGGGCGAGGGAAGAAGAGAACCATTTTCCTGCTCGTTGAAATGAGGCGGACCATTAGGCAAAGTTCTCGTCCATCGATGGTTACCGAAATGTCACCAACAATAGTAACAGGGTCTTACTGACAGAGTTGTACACCGAGGTGCTTACATAAGCAGGAGAATATTACTGCTTAGATCATATAGATCAACAGATAGGTTAAACCAAACAATCGAAAGGAAATTATGATTATCTGATTAAACAGAAGAATGGAAAGGAAAATGTGTTTAAACACATATTTCAAGGGTATATCCTTCCCAAGGACAAGCTGAGCATGATATTCATGACAGGATATAATGTAGAAAACTCTTTAGGTAGGGGAGAGAAATTTCATGACATTACCCATACAACGGTGTTTGGATAATTGAGCAGGAAATATTTAGCATTGGGCTTCAAATGTTCCTGTTGAAAATCGGAGTACCATAGACATGCTTCGAGATAGCATTGACATGGTCAACAGGTGAAGATCAGACTTTGGAAACAAAAGGGATCCATCAGGAACAACTTATAGAGTAAGTCTTACAATTTCCTCATGGAAGAATAGCTAACCTTGCTAAAAAGGAAAACTTATAACAATAGGTCCTCCCGCCAGGTGTGCTGGGTATCACCACCTTACTGGGTCATAATAGACTAGTGTTATAACTCTTGGAAAAATGTTCCAACCATCATATATGACCGAGATTCAGATATGAGCGGTGTTTGGATACCTCAGACTCAGGATGCCTGAGAAGAAAGGTGCAACACAAATTGTCGAAACGACATCGAAGATTCTCGGGAGATGAACTATGGAAGCGAGTTCCGAACAAAGGTTCATCATTAAATCAAGGAGAGGTGAGGAGGTGACTGATTGACTCAGCGACAATCCATTGAGATTTCCAAAAGGTGGATTTCCATCGCTAGGTGAACAAGGAGATAACATTAACTAGATCGAATGACTTAATGATGTATGCTCGAGGAAAACATACACAGTTAAACATTGGTTGAAATGTGCACCCGAAATATGGGCTAGGTAGCACAATCAATGTTCGAATGATGATTCATTAAGCCATAGACGTAGAATGAAGCTATAGACCAATAACTTCAAAGCAATAGGGTTGCTAGAAGTTTAGAATTTACACATCACAGACCATTGGTCGGTATTCCTTTTAGAAACAACACGGGGACCAAGAAAGAATGGTGATGGGGAGAAGTATCACTGTACCGAGATGTCATACGAGGTGGTGAAATTCTTACGACATACTTGACGTAAAATTTGGTAATACTCCAGGGTAGAACATATCATAAGCTAGATAGCAGGGAAATCAAGGTACAACACAAAACACGCACAAGTTTGTGTTGAATGGAAGGCAATAAAATGGTCGATGATAAAACAAATCATCGAGGGCAAGGATGGTATTTCTCATCCAGAATTCGATAGATATCTTGGAAGAGCTCAGAATGTTGATGGTGATCACGACATTTTGTTGTCGAGGGGATCCACGAAGAAGCAATTGATCAGCGACTGCATCAAGCAAAAGGACTGATGCAACAAAAGATTATTGGAGCCACGGATACTACACAAACTCGGGGCAAGTTTGTTGTTCGAGGTGAAACGATATGACGAGGAAAATCGACGTAAGCTTAGCTCATCGTCGAAAGTGGTGCTCCGGGAATAAGGACCAGGTAGCACAGTTAAAATCATCAAGATAATGATATAGCCAAACAGGCTAGGAATGACGCGATCGGGTACAAACTCGTAGGTAAGGAACATTACTAAAAGTTGTTGAACCGTAGTGCGGATTCGATTCAATTATCGATGTCCTTGAGTGTTTAATAACTCGGAGCCCGTGAAAAATTGGAATCAATGAGAATGTAATACTTGATGGAGAACTCATAATAAGTTATGCAGTTCCGTGATAATCTCGAGATACCAGGGGGTAATACTCGACGACAAACCAAAGTAGAGGTTGGACTGGGGTATTGCTCTGCAGAAGACAAGTGCTTAAACTTGCACGAGAAATGGTATTTAAAAGAGAACATGGTTGGAACCACGATTGCAAAATGTCAGATCCCATATATAAGACGAACTTATACCAAGGGAATAATTAATTTAAGAAAAGCTTTAATGATAAGATCTACACCGTGTCCATGGGCATGAACGCAAAGTTCAAGGTCGACTCCCACTTCTTCAATGCATAACCTTTCATTCACTTCTCATTTTTCAAAGAAGTTGTAGTGTTGAAATTTTATCTGGCAAAATACCAGAAGAGTATGACTCATGAAAATTTTCGAGTTCACACATATTATGAAAGGCATAGGTTCAACCCATCAAGGCATCTTAGGAACATATACCACAAACTTCGGAGTAAATATTACAAGCTCGAAAGAAGAGCATTGTTCAAAAACAGATGATACAATTTACCAAATGCATTATATACCCATGGAAAGGCTCACAAGGTTATTCAATATGAAGGACACTGTCGGATAAAATCCAACAAAGGAACCGATGGTCCACAAGGGATCTGATGTGAGCATCGGTACTCAACCAGAGGAATAAGAATGCAAGGAGATCTGATTATAGAAACAACTGACTAACTCAAAGTTCAAATGCAAAGGAATTATGATTTCCAAATCAAGGGATCAGAAGCAAACGCTCTGATTAAGGATGGATAAGTTGAATAGCCTTAGGGGTACAATCGATGGCAATTCGATTGGTCGATACCAGCTCATGTTAAAAATGATGTCTGAGCCGGAAGGATGAATTCTAGGATCTGATTGAGGATTGCGAGCATTCGCAACATATTGAATCAATGGACTCAAAAAGATAATGACAAAGGGTGCCAATAAGATTTCGAGACTTATGGGATTAATCATAATGCTAGTAAGCAAGAATTTCAAGAGCAATAGGCTCCTGAGGATTTTCGGAAGATTGAATGGTATTCTGAACACTTTTGTGATATACTTGGATTCAACTGGGGATGAGCGGATACTCGGTAAGTGCGAGAATTATCCGTAGGGGTATTCAGGTGTCAAAGAACAGCATAGCAGTAAGCTCAATGGATTCTTGGAACAACAGAGAGCATTACGGGGTATCTTGTAGTAACAAGATCAACTGGGAAACATTGTATGAATTGCGACTATACGTGGTTATCCATAGGAGTTCATTGATGAAAGGGAATTCTAAAAGCGATGAACACAAGTTCTCGGGTTATCAGCGGAGAGTATCTTCAGGGTCTTCACGTGCAGCAGACGATCATCAGTAATAAGGGGCTCTTCGGTGAAAGCGATAACGAGATCCTAATGTTAGATTTAGCAAAACTCACTTAACCCGAATAGAAGACAGATCAGAGTCCCAGAGCATAGACAAGGAGTAAAAGATCCTAATACCACCCAATGGTGACGTGGGCCCGTAAGCCACACAGTCATGTTATTAAAAGTTTTTCAATGACTAGACTCGACTTCGGCCAAGGAGTTGGAAAGGGGGATTCCTACAGGCAGTCGGCTCTGATACCAACTTGTGACGCCCCCGATTTGACCGTACACTAATCATGCACGCAAATGTGTACGATCAAGATCAGGGACTCACGGGAAGATATCACAACACAACTCTACAACATAAATAAGTCATACAAGCATCATAATACAAGCCAGGGGCCTCGAGGGCTCGAATACAAGTGCTCGATCACAGACGAGTCAGCGGAAGCAACAATATCTGAGAACAGACATAAGTTAAACAAGTTTGCCTTAAGAAGGCTAGCACAAAAGTAGCAACGATCGAAAAGGCAAGGCCTCCTGCCTGGGACCTCCTAACTACTCCTCGAAGCCGAACTCCATGTAGAATCATCCTCGGGATCTCTAGCTCCTGGACTCCAGCATCTGGTTGCGACAATCCGGTATAGAAAAAGGGAAAAGAGGGAGAAAAGCAACCGTGAGTACTCATCCAAAGTACTCGCAAGCAAGGAGCTACACTACATATGCATGGGTATATGTGTAAAGGGCCATATCAGTGGACTGAACTGCAGAATGCCAGAATAAAAGGGGGATAGCTAGTCCTGTCGAAGACTACGCTTCTGGACATCTCCATCTTGCAGCATGTAGAAGAGAGTAGATTGAAGTCCTCCAAGTAGCATCGCATAGCATAATCCTACCCGGCGATCCCCTCCTCGTCGCCCTGTTAGAGAGCGATCACCGGGTTGTATCTGGCACTTGGAACGGTGTATTTTATTCAATATCCGGTTCTAGTTGTCATAAGGTCAAGGTACAACTCCGGGTCGTCCTTTTACCGAGGGACACGGCTATTCGAATAGATAAACTTCCCTGCAGGGGTGCACCACATAACCCAACACGCTCGATCCCATTTGGCCGGACACACTTTTCTGGGACATGCCCGGCCTCGTAAGATCAACACGTCGCAGCCCCACCTAGGCTCAACAGAGAGGTCAGCACGCCGGTCTAATCCTATGCACGCAGGGGTCTGGGCCCATCGCCCTATGCACACCTGCACGTTGCGTACGCGGCCGGAAGCAGACCTAGCCCCCTTAATACAAGCGCGAGCTTACGGTCCAATGCGGCGCGCGCCACTCAGTTGCTGACGTCAAAAGAGCTTCGGCTGATACCACGACGTCGGGATAACCATAACTACTCCCACGTAGATGGTTAGTGCGTATAGACCAAATGGCCAGACCCAGATCAAATACCAAGAACTCGTTAAGCGTGTTATGTATCCGCGAACGCCGACCAGGGCCAGGCCCACCTCTCTCCTAGGTGGTCTCAACCTGCCCTGTCGCTCCGCCATAAAGTAACAGTCGGGGGCCGTCAGGAACCCAGGCCCACCTCTACCGGGATGGAGCCACCTGTCCTTTCAGCCCCCTCTTCAGAATCACTTGCGGGTACTCAACGAGTCGACCCGACTTTAGTCACCACATGTGTCATGTATATAGTATATAATATATACCCGTGATCACCTCCCGAAGTGATCACGACCCAGTAGTATAGCATGGCAGACGGACAAGAGTGTAGGGCCACTGATGGAACACTAGCATCATATACTAAGCAGTAGGATAGTAGGTAAGGGTAACAATTGTAGCAACAATGACAGGCTATGCATCAGGATGGGATTAACGGAAAGCAGTAACATGCTACACTACTCTAATGCAAGCAGTATAGAGAAAGAATAAGCGATATCTGGTGATCAGGGGGGGCTTGCCTGGTTGCTCTGGCAAGTAGGAGGGGTCGTCAACTCCGTAGTCGAACTGGGCAGCACCAGTGTCGGTCTCGTAGTGTACCGGAGAGAAGAGGGGGAAGAAACAGTAAATACGGAGCAAACAAAGCATCACAAAACATAAGGAGGCAAAACGCGGTGCTAGGTATGCCCTAACGCGGTAGTAAGCGATACCGGTGAAGGGGGGAAACATCCGGGAAAATATCCCCGGTGTTTCATGTTTTCGGACAGATGAACCGGAGGTGAAATGTTGCAGGTTCACTATGCTAGGGACGTGTGGTGGACGAACGGACTGCGTATCTGGATTCGTCTCGTCGTTCTGAGCAACTTTCATGTTGAAAATATTTTAATCCGAGTTACGGATTAAAAGATATGATTTTCTAAAGATTTTATTAATTTTTGGAATTTAATTAATTATTTAAATTAATTCGAAAATGGATTTATGACATCACCATGATGTCATGTTGACATCAGCAGTCAACTGGGGTTGACTAAGTCAAACTGACATGTGGGTCCAATGGGACCCACCTGTCATTCTCCGTTTAGGTTAATTAGGGTTTAGCTAAATAATTACTGTTTAATTAAATTAATTATCTAATTAGATTAATTTAAATAAGATTAATTAACTTAATTAATTTAGTTAATTAATTAATTAATTAATTTTATTTTTATTTTATTTATTTATTATTTTTTATTAATTTATTATTATTATTATTATTATTATTATTATTTATTATTATTTTATTTTAATTTTTATTATTTATATATATATATATATATTAAATTTTTGATAAAACGTTCCAGTGGGCTGGGCCCCGTTGTCCAGTGGCCCAGGGCTTAATGGGTGCGGGCGACGGTTTTGGGCACGACCCAATCGGGCGCACGCCCAGGGGCACCGTGGCGGTCGAGGCCAGCAAGGCCGGGCGGTCACCGGAGGGAGACGCCGGCGGGAGAGCAGCAGGGCGGCGCCGGAGCGGGGCTGCGGGCCATAGGGGAGTGGCCGTGGTCGAGCCAGACGGCCGGGACGAGGCACGGGCGCCAGGGCGCGGTCGGGCGGCCGTGTACGGCGAGGCGACGACGGGGAACGGCTCGGGCGCGATGGCCATCCAGAGGAGGCGCGACGAGCGCGGGGAGGCCGCGAGCGAGCACGGCCTCGGGCGCGCGGTGACAGGGGAAGAGGGGAGAGGAGGAGGGCGCTGGCCGCGGCGGGGCGCAACGGAGGAGCGCGCGGAGCGGCCGAGCCGGGGCAGGGGTAGAGGAGAGGGGAGCGCTCACGGGGGGGGGGGGTGTAGGGCTCGTGGCAGCGGGGGTCGAGGGGGTTGCGGGGACGGCGGCGTAGAGGATGCTGGCCGGCGGGGAGCTACGGTGGCGACGGCGATCCGGGCGGCGGGGCGAGCGCGACGGCGAGGGCCTCCGGGCGGCGACGCGGGATCGGGGTCTGTGCGCTCGGGGAGGAGGACGACGAAGGGGCGGTGTCGGGGCGAGGTGGCGCCGGCGACGGGCGCCGTCGTCGAGGTCGCGGGGGGGGGGGGGCGCTGGATCGGGCCGATCCCGATCCAGATCCGGGAGGAGAGGCCGATGTGGGGGGGGGAGTGGGTGCGTGGGGTAGTTTAGGGTTTCGGGTGAGTGGATAAGGGGAGTGGGGGGGAGTGGCCGGCTGGGCCTGGTGGTTTGGCCCAGTGGGGGGGTTCGCTCTCTCTTTTTTTTAGCTTTGTTTTGTTTTCTGTGTTGCATTTTCTTTTCTTTTTAGTAGTTCTCGGTGTTGATCGAGACGGTGCTCTGGAGAATGCACCCGAGCTGAACCGAGTACCCCTTGACTACATATTTGGGCGCCGTTGGATGCCCGTCGGAGTTCACTTCAGTAAATTCCTCCTTGACGGTGCCGAGCACGTTCGGGCGCCGGTCCTTCCGTTGCCTCTTCGGTTGGCTGCCATCTGTGCGTGCGCCGCCATCATCAGTGGTGGCATCCTCGGCGGCACCATCAGTGGTGTCATCTCCGACGCCACTAGGGGCTGTGTAGTCAGGATCGGTGTCTTCCGCGGCGTCCTCATAGCGGTGAGGTTCTTCCTCCATCTCCTGGGACAGCTCCCAGAATTGCTTGCCGCCCGAACCGCCGGCCTCATCGTTGTGGGCCATGTTTCGCTCTAAATAGGAAAAAAGTTTGGTCAAAAAGTTGGTTATTGTCAAGGAACAAGATCTCTAAGTTGACCAAATAACCTAATTCTCGAGGAATGTCGCCAAAAAGATGGTTATTGTCAAGGAACAATTGAGAGATGTTTGTGATATTGCCTAGGTGTTTTGGGATGGAACCTGTTAGTGTGTTGTTGCTAGGTGTTGTGGGATGGAACCAGTAGCTTCCTTGCAACCCACAAAAGAGAAAGGAAAAGGGGTGAAAAGGGGGAGATGGTTAGCTTTGATGAGCAGGCAACATCTTCCTAACCCCCTTCTTCTTGTCTCCTCTCACTATCTCTCTCACACACATGGCAAGCAAGGGTGTCTGAGTGTGTGAAAAAAATACTAAACTAATCCAACCACTAAAGCACTAGATCACTACTATTGGTTGATGTCAAGATACATGCTGATTAATTTTTGTTTCGGTTGAGAATCGGGCACCTTCTAGGTCAAGAAAATTGGGCATGACCTTTGCTAATTTTCTTGACCTAGGAGGGCCCCAATCTCAACCGAAACGGAAATTAATCAACATTTCAGGAGAAAGGGGTAACGAAGTGATGGGGCAAATGTGCCGGGCACCACAATGTGATCACAGAAACAAAGCAGCACCACTGGTGTTGGATTCACAGTGTAAATGATGGATGAAAAGGCCACAGACCATATGGTCCTCTGCTTTCATATGGACAAAATAAAAGTTCACATGAATGGCTACTTGACTGAATGGTGCCAGGTAAACAAACTCCCAAAGTCCACTAGCAGATCCAAGATCTAATTCTATTACACACAACATAGCAATTTAAAAGAATTAGAATAAGGATAGTAGGAAATGAAAAAGAATTATGCTCAAAGAACAATGGTAACAGCAAAATATTGAAACCTTTGGTAAGCATTATATTACAAAAAAAAGATATGTAGTACTACACAATATCCATAACCAGAAAACAAGACATGCATATTCTTAGGCAGAGTAAAATAGTCCTGCATTCTTGGCAGTTGTCTGCTAGTGATGTGCCTCATCATCATATCATAAGTAAAATTCTTATTCTTATTCTTATTTACTCCTTGCATTTTCATTCTTGTTCTTACTGTCAAAATTCAGAGTAAATTCTAGCCTTATTTGTACTGCTTGTGCTTGTAGTAGTAAGATTCAGGAGTAGGAGATCAAAAGTACAGTCCACAGGTTACTCCAAGTTTTTGAATTTTCAGTAAATTTTCTGTAAGAAAAGAACTAAAAGAAAAGAAATCCTAGGGTTAAAAAATCTGGAGCAAGTCCTAGCAGAACCACAAAATGTTCATCTACTCCTAGGATGTCCTGTTCATAATTCTAGTTCATGTCCTAGGATGTGCTATTCATAATTGTTAATCCAACAA
This sequence comes from Triticum aestivum, assembly GCF_018294505.1. NCBI lineage: Eukaryota > Viridiplantae > Streptophyta > Magnoliopsida > Poales > Poaceae > Triticum > Triticum aestivum. The sequence continues at coordinate 415,060,008 of NC_057802.1, read as the reverse complement.
CAGCAGATACACAAGCACTGGATTTTACAAATGTCCAAACAGTGTCATATCTGAAATGTCACATTTTCAGTAGCAGAGATTCAGAGTCATTAGTTTTGAGTGTACATCGTGAAAAACCTAGAGGACGCCGGCGGGGAGAGAAACCTAGGGGAAGGAGGGGAGGAGAGAGGAGGAATCACCTAGAGGACGCCGGCGTCGAGGAGGCTGCGGGCAGCGATCCGGAGGAAGGGGCCCGTGATGTCGTCAGCGTCCTTGGCCGCCTTCTTGACCTTCCGAGCAGAAGAAGGGACGGGTGGTGAGAGGAGGAGGAGGAGAAGCTAGGGGGATGGTGGAAGGGAGGGAGGGGACGTACGTGCTGGGGCGGGGGTGGAGTCCGGCGGGGGTCGGGGCGGCGGCGTCGAGGCAGCGCAAGACCACAGCGGCGGACGACGTGCAGGTGCGGCGGACGGAGGGGGCGGAGCAAGGGGGCGGCGGCGTACGGTTGGGGTCGAGGAGTGGGGGATCTGGCGAGCGAGGGAGGGAGGGAGGCGACAGTGCGAGGGGAACAAGCGATTCTAATGGCGCACCTCCCCCTGGTGCGCCATAAGTACGTCGATTCTAATGGCGCACCTCCCCCTGGTGCACCATTAGAATTTTGTTTTACTTACTGGCCCGACTGGTCAGGTTATATTCCACCTAACCCTATCTCCATCAGAACACGCCCACTAGCCCGACTGGTCAGCACGCAGCACACACACTAGGAGGTCCTGGGTTCGAATCCCAGGCTCCCCAATTTTTGTTTTTATGCATTTAAAATGTTGTTTGATATTTATTTGTGTTTAAATATGTTCAAACTTGTTTAAATCATAACAGTAATATTTTTTTATAAAAAGAGTAATGATTTTTTAAAAAATATCATCAAATTTGTTATTTGAAAATATAATCAAATTTGTTTTTTTTGCAAATTTAGTTGCATTCATTTGTGACGGTGGAGCGAGCTGGGGAGGGTGCGGGGGAGAGGGTGCAGGGGGTCGTCGGCGACGGCCGGTGGAGCGGGGGAGGGTGCGGTGGGTCGTTGGCGGCGGCGGAGTGGGGGAGGGTGCGGGGGGTCGGCGGCAGCGGTCGGTGGAGCGGGGGAGATGGTGCCCATGAAATACAATCAAGAAATGAAGGCTACAATTTAAATACAATCGATCTTAGCTAGCTATCTGTTCACAATCTTCTTGCCCTTATTTTTCGTAAATGGAGTTCTTCTCTTGAACGGACGTCCTTTAGGTAGGCTGGTCCTGCTTCTTCTTGTGGTGTATGCTAATACTTCATCGTCGTCGTCATGTTCCATCTTCGGGTCGCCGTACTTGTCGAAGTCTTGCTCATTGGCGACTCCATCCATTCCGATGATCTTCCTTTTGCCTCTCCCCACGACAACACGACTGGGCTTTGATGGGTCGGTAATGAAGAAGCATTGGTCCACTTGGGAAGCCAGTACCCATGGCTCATTTTTCGCGGTGACATTCGCGCCTGCGGTCTTGGATTTGGCTTCAGGTATAACCATGGTGGTGAAATACCGGTCTTCTTTTATGACGCTCTTGGCCCATCTGACACGGAACATCGGGACCTTCTCTCCAGCGTAGCTCAGCTCCCAGATCTCCTCGATCCTTCCGTAGTATCTATCCTTGTCGTTACCGGTGTACGATTCCATCGTTACCCCGGAGTTCTGATAACCATCGCTGTTCATGTCCTTATCCTCGGTGTAGAATGTGTAGCCGTTGATATCGTACGCCTCATACGTCATCAGGTTGTGCTCGGCGCCCTGTGACAAGGCGAATATGAGTTGTTCTTCCGCGGAAGAATCCTCATGTAAAGGGTACGGCAGAAGCTTCTGCTTGAACCAACGCGTGAAACATGAGTTGTGCTCTTTGATTATATCTCCGTCTGTCCTCTGTTGGCCTCGGTCATTGTACGTCTTCTCAATAAACGTTTTGTGCTCTACCACCCAAGGATCGACCACGTCTATGTGTTGTAGCGCGACTAGGTTTGCTCTTTCAAAGTCGGCGAGTCGACCATCGAAGTCGACATGCATTTCGCGGCGACCCTCACGGTGACCCCATCCAGCGAGCCTGCCGAGGTGCCTATTGACGGGCAGACCAACGGGGTTCTCGATGCCTAGATAATTCGTGCAGTAGGAGATGCACTCTTCGGTCAGAAAGCCCCTGGCTATGCTTCCCTCTGGACGTGACATGTTGCGAACGTATCCTTTGATGACACCATTCATCCTTTCGAACGGCATCATGCTGTGCAGGAATGTCGGCCCGAGTTGGATGATATCCTCCACGATATGGACCAGCAGATGCACCATAACGTCGAAGAATGCGGGAGGGAAGTACATCTCAAGCTCGCGTAGTATCACCACGATCTCTTCCTGTAGCCTTCTGAGTTGCCTCACGCCAACCGACTTCCGAGAGATGACGTCGAAAAAGTTGCATAGGACAAATAGCGTTTCACGGACGTGCGCGTCCATGATCCCACGGATTGCAACTGGAAGTATCTGCGTCATCAGCACGTGACAATCGTGAGACTTCATCCCGCTGAACTTCTGCTTCACTGAGTCTAGGTATCTGCTTATCTTCCCCGCGTAACCGTAACGAAGTTTTACTCCTACGAGGCAGGTGAAAATCTGATCGATCTCCTCCTGACTTAGAGTGAAGCACGCGGGAGGGAAGTCATTTCCGGTCTTCTTGGCCTTTTTGCCTTTGCGACGACTTTCCGTGTCCTGCTTCGCCTCATCATCATCATCATCATTAGCGTGAAGCTCCTCCCTGATGCCCATTGATTTCAAGTCTGCCCTTGCTTTCGGCCCATCTTTGGTCCTCTCTGGCATGTTGAGCAGGGTACCAAGCAGACTCTCGCACACGTTCTTCGTGATATGCATGACATCAAGGCTGTGAGGCACACGGTGGATCTTCCAGTACGGCAAGTCCCAGAAAACGGACCTCGTTATCCATACCTTCAGCAGTGGCTCTGGCGCCTTTTGCTTCTTTCCCGGCTCTGGCGCCTTTTGCTTCTTTCCCGGCAGTGGGCAATCTTTCCAATTTTTCAACAGCTCGTCTATTTCCTCGCCGCTCCTCGTACGCGGGCGTCTTCGGGGTTCGGTTTCACCATCGAACAGATCCTTGCGTTTCCTCCACGGGTCATCATCGCGAAGCCACCTTCGATGTCCCATGAACACGGTTTTCGAAGACCCGGGATCTCTATCTAGCTGGCGATACGTTGTGTCATCCATGCACCTGACACATCCAGAAAATCCGTGGACCACCTGCCCCGCGAGATATCCGAAACCGAGATAGTCGTGCACCGTCGTGAGCAGTGCGGCTCTCATAGGGAAATATTCTTTCTCTGCGGCGTCCCACGTATTGGCTGGCGTTTTCCACAGCGTGTCTAGCTCCTCTTCCAGCAGCCCCAGATACAGATTGATGTCGTTCCCTGGTTGTTTCGGCCCTTCAATTAGCATACTCATGTGAATGTACTTCCTCTTCATGCACAACCAGGGGGGAAGGTTGTACATCCACACAAACACAGGCCAGGTGCTATGTGTGCTTCTCTGGCTGCCAAACGGATTGACTCCATCGGTGCTCGCGCCCAGCATGATGTTCCTTGGATCGTTCCCAAATTCTGGGTGTTCGAAGTTCAACGCTTGCCACTGGCTCCCATCCTTAGGGTGACTCAGCATCTTGTCTTTTTTATTTATCTCCGGATCATTTGCGTCATCTTCTCGCTTCTTCTCCTCCCTATCCGCGTGCCAACGCAGGAGCTTTGCTACCTTAGGGTCCGCAAAATACCGTTGCAGACGAGGAGTGATCGGAAAGTACCACACCACTTTTCGAGGAGCTTTCTTCCTCTTCTTGTATCGAGTGACGCCGCACACCGGACATATGGTAGACTCCATGTGCTCGTCCCGATAAATGATGCAATTTTTCATGCACACATGGTATTTCACGTGCGGTAAATCCAGAGGACACACGATTTTCTTCGCCTCCTCGAAACTGGTCGGGCACTTGTTCCCCTTGGGAAGACGTTCGTGCCAGAATGACATGTTCTCGTCGAAGCATGCGTCGGTCATTTTGTGCTTTACCTTCATCTCCAGAGCCATGAGCGTTACTTTCAGGCGGGTATCCTCGGGCCTGCATCCTTCATACAATGGAGTAACCACGTCTATCTCCAGTTGATCCAGCTTGGCTTTCTCTCGGGCGGCAGCTCTTGTGTTATCCGTCTGCTTGAGAAGCAGCTCTTGAATATGAGGGTCCTGCACCCAGCCCATCGATGGTCCATCGTCGTCTGCTCCGCCGGCATCTTCATCTTCATGATCATGCCCTTCTTCTGCTCCCGCATCTTCCTCATCATCATGTCCGGCATCTTCTACATGATGACTGTGTACAGCATCACCGTCGTGATCATGTCCTGGAGATTCTTCGTCTTCTCGCCCGCCCGAGCCGCGGTGGTTGTCTTGCTGCCCATCCTCATTTCTTGCCCGACCCCCATGGACGACTTCATAGTCATCTTCATCACCTTGCCACCGATAGCCATCCATGAAACCACGCAAGAGCAGGTGGTCCCGCACCTGCCCGGAATCCGGGTCCGCAATAAGGCTCTTCAGCTTGCATCTTCGACACGGACATCTTATCTCCGTCTCGTTCTTTTCAAGCATCTCGGCCTTCGTGGATCTCAAAAACCTATTCACGATGCCTTCGGTCATCGTGCGGACCATGGTCACCTGCGGGGTAGAGCAAAACGATATTTTAGAAGCAAGAAAAAATTTGGCATGACTTTCCCTAAAAAAAGGACCAAAAAGAATGCATAGTGCCAAAATTCTCGCCGAAAGGGAAATGAATCAACATTCCGGCAAAATATTGGCAACTATCGCATTTCAAATACCGGTACCTGCAAACACAAACATATATGCAACACCACAAACATATGCAACACCACAAACATACATAGATCTAGCTAGGACATAAAAAGTGCATGTGCACGTTGTTGGAGGGAGAACAACATAAAGATAGCTTCCCCCTTACTTACCTATCAAAAAAGGGGCTTTAACCACGTAATTTGGATGAATTTATGGTGCAAATGAGGTGAGGAGGAGGAGGCAGCCGAGACAAGCTTGGAGGAGGGAGGAGAGAATGAAGTGGGGAAAGTGAGTGCGTAGGTGTGGCTGTCCAAAATATCTAGCTCGTCCCAGGTTACTAATGGCGCACCACCACATAATGCGCACCTGCTGGTGGTGCGCCATTAGTAGTTTTGCAAAAAAACACTAATGGCGCACGGGGGAGCAGTGCGCCATTACTAGTTTAAACTAGTAATGGCGCACTGCCTCAGGTGCGCCATTAGTAGTTTTGCAAAAAAGTAAAAAATAAAAAAAAATATTTTAGTGGCGCACTATGTTGCTGGTGCGCCATTACTAGTTACAACTAGTAATGGCGCACTATGTCCTGGTGCGCCATTAGTATGTCTGGCAAAATAAAATAAAATAAAATTTGTTACTAATGGCGCACCGCGTGTCTGGTGCGCCATTAGTGTTTTTCACACTAATGGCGCACCACATGTCTGGTGCGCCATTAGTGGCCATTCCATCTATAGCCCTTTTCCTAGTAGTGACAGCACCATAAATAAAACATACAATCAACCAACCAAGATCACGATTAACCCAAAGGACAAAACGGATCTACTGAAACATCATAGGATAACCATAGATCATTGGGACATAATATATGGAGTTGAGCACCATGTTTAAGTAGGGATTACAGAGGGGGAAAGAGGTGCTACACCGCTGCATAGAGGTGGAGAAAGATGGTGTTGACGGTAGCAAGATTGTTGATGTAGATAGTCGTCACGATCCCAGCCCCGGCGGCACTCCGGCACCACCGAAAGCGAGGGGGAGAGAGCCCCCCTCCTCCTTCTTCTTCTTCCTTGGCCTCCCCCCTAGATGGGAGGACAGTTCCCCCTCTGGTCCGTGGTCTCCATGGTGGCGGAGGGGCGGGAGCCCCTCCGAGATTGGATCTCCCTCTCTGTTCTCTTCTGTTTCGCGTTCCACAGATCTGGCCGAAAACCGTTTCTTATATTCCCGGAGATCCGGAACTCTGATTGCGCTGAGATTTTAACACGATTTTTTTTCCGGATATAAGCTTCCTTGCACCCGAAGTAGAGCTCCAACCGACGTTCGAGGAGGGCACAACCCACCACCGCGCGCCAGGGGCCTCTGGCGCGCCCTGATGTCTTGTGGGCCGTGTGGGCCTCCATTTGCGGTGATTCCAACTCCCAAAAATCACATATATTCCTAAATAATTCTCTGTGAAATTTTATTGCATTTGGACTTCGTTTGATATGGATATTCTGTGATACAAAAAACATGCAAAAAACAGGAACTAGCACTGGGCACTGGATCAATACGTTAGACCAATAAATCATATAAAAAGTTGCCAAAAGTATGTGAAAGTGATATAATATTGTCATGAAACAATAAAAAATTATAGATACGACGGAGACGTATCAGTGGTTGAACAATAGGTGCGGAAATTAAGGCTTTCTTGAGTGTTTCAAAGGCTTCTAAACAATCATCATCAAAAACAAAAGGAATATCCTTTTGCAAAAGACTAGTGAGAGGCCTAGAAATTTTAGAAAAGTCCTTGATAAATCTCCTGTAGAAACCAACATGACCTAGGAAACTTCGAATACCTTTTGTATCTTTAGGACATGGCATTTTCTAAACTGCATCAACCTTAGCTTTGTCCACTTCAATACCTCTTTCAGAAATTTTATGACCGAAGACAATGCCTTCATTTACCGTAAAGTGGCACTTCTCCCAATTCAAGACAAGATTTGTTTGTTCACATCTCTGCAAAACTCGCTCAAGATTGCTTAAACAGTCATCAAAAGACTTCCCATTAACAGAAAAGTCATCCATGAAAACCTCAACAATCTTTTCACAAAAGTCAGCGAATATAGCAGTCATACATCTTTGAAAGGTAGCAGGTGCATTACATAAACCAAAAGGCATACGTCTATAAGCATAGGTTCCAAAAGGACAAGTAAAAGTGGTCTTTTCTTGATCAGGTTGAGAAACAGGTAGTTATGAAAAGCCAAAATATCCATCAAGGAAGCAAAAGTGTGTGTGCTTAGATAATCTTTCAAGCATTTGATCAATAAAAGGCAAAGGGTAATGATCTTTTCTAGCTGCTTTATTCAATTTTCTAAAATCAATTACCATTCTGTAGCCTGTAACAATTCTTTGTGGAATTAGTTCATTCTTATCATCAGGAACAACAGTTATACCTCCTTTCTTAGGGACACAATGAACAGGACTTACCAATCTATCAGCTATAGGATAGATTATACCTGCTTCCAGAAGTTTTAATATTTATGTTCTTACCACCTCTTTCATCTTTGGATTTAACCGACGTTGGTGATCAACAACGGGTTTAGCATCAGGTTCCATATTAATTTTGTACTGACATAGACTGGGACTAATTCCCTTTAAATCATTAAGAGTATTTCCAATAGCAGCTCGGTGCTTCCTTAGAACTTTCAACAATCTTTCTTCTTCATGTTCTGAAAGGTTAGCACTAATAATAACAGGATATATTTTCTTTTCATCAAGATAAGCATATTTCAAAGTGTCTGGCAATTGTTTTAATTCGAACACAGGGTCACCTTTAGGTGGAGGAGGATCTCCCAGAGTTTCAATAGGCAAATTCTGTTTAAGTAGAGGACGTTGTTCAAAGAAAATCTTATCTATTTCATTTCTTTCATGCATATGTAAATCATTTTCATGGTCTAGCAAATATTGTTCAAAAGGATCAGTAGGTGGCACAAAAATAGAAGCAAGACCAATTTATTCATCCTTACTAGGAAATTATTTTTCATGAAGATTTCTAGTAAACTTGGAAAATTAAACTCATGAGACTCGTCACCAAAGCGAACACCGACAGTTTGTTTCTTACAATCTATCTTAGCATTAACGGTGTTCAAGAAAGGTCTACCGAAGATAATGGGACAAAAGTCATCTTGTGGGGAGCCAAGAACAAGAAAATCAGTAGGGTATTCTATTTTCCCACACAAGACTTCAACATCTCTAATGATCCCAAATGGTGATATGGTGCCTCTATTAGCAAGTTTAATAGTAACATCTATTTCTTCTAACTCTGCAGGTGCTATGTCTTTCATAATTTCTTGATATAAGGTGTAAGGAATAGCACTCACACTAGCACCCATGTCACATAAGCCATGATAACAGTGATCTCCTATTTTAACGGAGATGACAGGCATGCCCACAACAGGTCTATGTTTATCCCTTTTATCAGGTTTAGCAATTCTAGCAGCTTCTTCACAGAAGTAAATAACATGCTCATCTATATCTTCTTCCAAGAAATCCTTAACCATAGCAATGCTAGGTTCTACTTTGATTTGTTCATCAGGTTTAGGTGTTCTAATATAGCTTTTTTTAACCACAGTTGAAACTTTAGCATGTTCCTTTATCCTAACAGGAAAAAAGTGGTTTCTCAATATAAGCAGAAGGGACAACTGGATCAACATTATAAAGTATAGTTTCTTCTTTAACTGGTATCGGTTCTTTAATTTCTTCTTTAATAGGTGGGTGATATTTAAACCACTTCTCTTTAGGGAGTTCAACATGAGTAGCAAATGATTCCATATTTAGTGCTAAACTTTTGAAAAGCATCGGTATCCATAAAAGATTTAACACAATCATACTTAAGTTTAATACCTGACTCTTTACCTTCATCGAGTTCCCAATCTTCAGAGTTGCATGTAATTCTTTCCAAAAGATCCCACCGGAATTCAATAGTCTTCTTCATAAAAGAACCAACACAAGAAGTATCAAGAATGGTTTGATCATTATGAGAAAGCCGAGCATAAAAATTCTGGATAATAATTTCTCTTGAGAGCTCATGATTGGGGCATGAATATAACATTGACTTAAGCCTCCCCCAAGCTAGGGTGATACTTTCTCCTTCACGAGGCCAAAAATTATATATATAATTCCGATCACGATGAACTAGATGCATAGGACAATTTTTTTGATGAAACTCAAATGTCAAACGATTCCAATTCCATGATCTAATATCATTGCATAGCCTATACAATGCCAATGCTTTTCCCTTCAAACATAAAGGGAAAACCTTTTTCATCACTTCATCCCTGGCTAAACCTGGAAGCTTAAACAATCCAGAAATTTGTTCTACATATATCAAGTGCATAGCAGGATGTTCGGTTCCATCTCCTGCATAAGGATTAGCTAGCAGTTGTTCTATCATACTCGAAGGAATTTCGTATTCAATATTTTCATTAGGTGCAGCATGTTGAGGGGTAGCTAATTGTGGTTCCGGACGAGGTGAAGATACCCCGAACAAACCCCTCAAAGGATTGTTTTCCATAGTAACAAGTGACAATAAATTTCAGCACACTATATAAATGTTTCCTTACCAAATTCCACTTACCATAGGCGCTTCACTCCCCGGAAACGGTGCCAGAAAATAGCCTTGATGACCCACAAGTATAGGGGATCAATTGTAGCTCTTTTTGATAAGTAAGAGTGTCGAACCCAACGAGGAGCGGAAGGAAATGACAAGTGGTTTTCAGCAAGGTAATGTCTGCAAGTGCTGAAATTGTAAGTAGCGGAGTAGTTTGATAGCAAGATAATTTGTAATGAGCAAGTAACGATTGTAGTAACAAAATTTCAGCAAGGTAGCCCAATCCTTTTGAGGCAAAGGACAGGCCAAAACGGTCTCTTATGATAAGCAAAGCGTTCTTGAGGGTACACGGGAATTTCATCTAGTCACTTTCATCATGTTGTTTAGATTTGTGTTCGCTACTTTGATAATTTGATATGTGGGTGGACTGGTGGTTAGGTGCCATTCTTACTTGAACAAACCTCCTACTTATGATTAACCCTCCTGCAAGCATCCACGACTACGTAAAAAGTATTAAGAATAAATTCTAACCATAGCATTAAACTTTGGGATCCAATCGGTCCCTTACGGAATAGCGCATAAACTGGGGTTTAAGCTTCTGTCACTCTCGCAGCCCATCATCTAATTGCTACTCCACAATGCATTCCCTTAGGTCCATATATGGTGAAGTGTCATGTAGTCGACGTTCACATAACACCACTAAGGGAATCACAACATACATACTATCAAAATATCGAACACATATCAAGTTCACATGATTACTTGCAACATGATTTCTCCCGTGACCTCAAGAACAAAAGTAACAACTCACAAATGATAATCATGCTCAAGATCAGAGGGGTATTAAATAGCATAATGGATCTGAACATATAATCTTCCACCAAATAAACCATATAGTAATCAACTACAAGATGTAATCAACACTACTAGTCACCCACAAGCACCAATCTATAGTTCCGGTAACAAGATTGAACACAAGAGATGAACTAGGCTTTGAGATGAGATGGTGCTATTGAAGATGTTGATGGATATTGACCTCCACAAGATGGGAGAGTTGTTGGTGATGATGACGACGATGATTTCCCACTTCGGGAGGGAAGTTCCCCACGCGGAATCGCTCCGCTGGAGGGCAAAAGTGCTCCTGCCCAAGTTCTGCCTCGAGACAGCGACGCTCCATCCCGAAAGTCCTCTCCATATTTTTTTTCTAGTTCAAGATGACTTATATACCCGAAGATGTGCACCCGAGGTGGGCCTTTGTGAGCAAAACCCACCAGGGCGCACCTGGGCTCCCTGGCGCGCCCAGGTGGGTTGTGCCCACCTGGTGGGCCCCCTCTGGTAGTTATTTGCTCCAATAATTATTAAATATTCCATAAAAAATCTGTGTGAAGTTTCAGCTTGTTTGGAGTTGTGCAGAATAGGTGGGCTGACGTAGCTTTTCCAGGTCCAGATTTCCAGCTGCCGGAATTCTCCCTCTTCGTGTATACCTTGCAAGTTATGAGAGAAAAGCCATCAGAATTACTCCAAAAATCATTATTATGGATAAAAACATTATAAATAACAGTAAGTAAACATGATGCAAAATGGACGTATCAGTGCGTGTCCGTCAGTGTCATTTGGAATAGATTGTCTGCCAGGACCCTGTCCAAAGATTGCTTTTAAATCTTTGACCATATCAAATATATCATCACCAGTACGGCGGACAGGCCTCTTCCGGGGATCTGCCTCACCTTTGAAATGCTTGTGTCGGCGTTCTGGGAACGGGGGTCCCCAGACTTGCCTGCCTGCGGCCCATGGCGTGGCTAAGCCAGCGGGCCGTACGACCCATCTTCATCAACAAGGCCTCCAAGAGCCTCGCGAGGGGCCAAGCCTCGCGAGGCGGACGATGCAAGACCTCCTCAGGAGTGGCCTAGCCAGGCGGGCTCACGAGGATCGGAGATATCAAGGCGGGGCAAACCTCACGAGGCTCTCGTGACGTGAGCCATGACGATCGGCGCCAGGCGGGCGCCAGTGGGCGCATCGTCCTTGTTTCCTCTTTGGTCATAAGGAGGCAAGCGCATGCGAGGAGTACCGAGGCATCGGGCAAAGGTTGCCATATCGGTGCAATGAGACCAAGACCAGAAGGACGGCAGGACAGAGGTCACCGTGGAGCCCAAGACGGCGTCACCACCAGAGCCTTTCGCAGGCGAAGACCACTTTTGTCAGGATAGCTTGTACTAGTTGTCCCCCTTCAAATTTGCCCGCCGTTGTTGGCTCCCTTCCCGCTCAATATTTGGGGAGAGGACCAGGGCCTATATAAGTAGAACCAGCCACCACAATAGGGGCATCTCAACTGAGCCGGAGGCATCTTAGCTTGATCTGATCTGATCGAGAGCCTACCCTAGCCACAAGAACACCTCAACCTCAGGAGGCTGTTCTTCCTTTTGTACTGTTCATCATCAGCCCGAGAGGCAATCCACCACCACCACACTGGAGTAGGGTATTACACCACAATGGTGGCCCGAACCAGTATAAATCTCGTGTCTATTTGTGTTGCGAGTTAGTCGAGTTCCTCCTTGAGATCTTAGTGAGCTAGGGCGAGGATCGGTAGGAGGGAAAGACTTCGCGCGCACCCCAGAGTTTGAACCTTAAAGGTTTGCCGGAACCCCCCATCCGACATTTGGCGCACCAGGTAGGGGTGCACCGTAGCTTCCCTTCCATCAATTCGTCGCTCCGTCATCTCCATGGCGGACGCTCGCCGCGCTCGAGCTGAGCGCTGGGCTGCCCTGACCGCCCGCGTTGCTCAGACGTCTCCCATCGGCGGGCCACCTCGTCGTTCTCCGTCTCCCGCCGCCAACGCTGCCACCGGCCCGGTGATACGTCTCCAACGTATCAATAATTTTTTACTGTTCCATGCTATTATATTATCTGTTTTGGATGTTTATGGGCTTTATTAAACACTTTAGTATTATTTTTGGGACTAACCTATTGACCCAGAGCCCAGTGCCAGTTCCTGTTTTTCCCTTGTTTCAGTGTTTCGAAGAAAAGGAATATCAAACATAGTCGAAATGGAATGAAACCTTCTGGAGAAGTTATTTTTGGAAAGAAAGCAACCCGGGGGACTTGGAGTCCACGTCAAGAAAGCAACGAGGAAGGCACGAGGCAGGGGGCGCGCCCTCCACCCTCGTGGGCCCCTCGTGGCTCCCCTGACGTATTTCTTCCGCCTATATATATCCATATACCCTAAAACGATCGAGGAACAGAAGAGATCAAGAGTCCCGCTGCCGCAAGCCTCTGTGGCCACCAAAAACCAATCGGGGCCCTATTCCGGCACCCTGCTGGAGGGGGGATGCCTCACCGGTGGCCATCTTCATCATCCCGGTGCTCTCCATGACGAGGAGGGAGTAGTTCACCCTCGGGGCTGAGGGTATGTACCAGTAGCTATGTGTTTGATCTCTCTCTCTCTCTCTCTCTCTCTCTCTCTCTCGTGTTCTTGATTTGGCACGATCTTGATGTATCGCGAGCTTTGCTATTATAGTTGGATCTTATGTTGCTTCTCCCCCTCTACTCTCTTGTAATGGATTGAGTTTTCCCTTTGAATTAATCTTATCGGATTGAGTCTTTAATGATTTGAGAACACTTGATGTATGTCTTGCCGTGCGTATCTGTGGTGACAATGGGATATCATGTGATTCACTTGATGTATGTTTTGGTGATCAACTTGCGGGTTCCGCCCATGAACCTATGCATAGGGGTTGGCACACGTTTTCGTCTTGATTCTTCCGATAGAAACTTTGGGGCACTCTTTGAGGTTCTATGTGTTGGTTGAATAGATGAATTTGAGATTGTGTGATGCATACCGTATAATCATACCCACGGATACTTGAGGTGACATTGGAGTATCTAGGTGACATTAGGGTTTTGGTTGATGTGTGTCTTAAGGTGTTATTTTACTACGAACTCTAGGGCTGTTTGTGACACTTATAGGAATAGCCCAATGGATTGATCGGAAAGAATAAATTTGAGCTGGTTTCGTACCCTACCATAATCTCTTCGTTTGTTCTCCGCTATTAGTGACTTTGGAGTGACTCTTTGTTGCATGTTGAGGGATAGTTATACGATCCAATTATGTTATTATTGTTGAGAGAACTTGCACTATGTAACACCCCGGATGTAACTTTCCATATTTGTAACTCCAACTCTTGCGATTTTCGGCTATGTGTTATGATATTCCCTTCGTGGTCGGGTTTTGTGTTCGTTTTGCATTTTGTTCATGTCATGCATCTCATACCATGTCATCATGTGCATTGCATTTGCATACGTGTTCGTCTCATGCATCCGAGTTTTTTCCCCGTTGTCCGTTTTGCAATCCGGCACTCCCACCTCCTCCGGCGCACCCCTCTTGGTTCGTTTCATGAGCGGGTGTTGAACGTTTTCGGAATGAACCGAGGCTTGTCAAGTGGCCTTGGTATACCACCGGGAGACCACCGGTCAAGTTTCGTTTCATTTGGAGGTCGTTTCGTACTCCAACGGTTAACCGGGTAACCGCAAAGTCCATTTGTGTGTGCAGCAAAAACCCCTCTCTAAACAGCCCAAAACCCAGCAAACCCACTTCCATGCTCTAGGTCGTTCGATCACGATCCTGTGGGCGAAAACCGCACCTCATTTGGACTCTCCTAGCTCCCTCTAGCTATATATTTGTGAGCCTCCCCGAAATTTTCGGATCCCCGAAACCCTAGCCTCTCCCTCCGCGCGCCGGACACGCCCGCCCGGCGCCGGACGTTTCTCCGCCGCCGCC
>NC_057802.1:415018397-415045495 GCF_018294505.1 Triticum aestivum | reverse complement strand
ACGCCGTCGCCTCCTCCGCCTCTCCTCCCTCCGGTCGCCGCCCGCCTCCTCCTCCTCCCTCTCCCTCCGGCCGAGCTCCGGCGAGCTCGAGCTCGGATCCGGCCAGATCCCGATCCAGTGGAGGTTGACTTCTTTCTTCTCCGATCCGAAATATTCTCCAAGTCCTGAGATCTTACATTACATGCTCATGTTCTCTGCATCATAACTCTCTGTATATAGCTCCGTTTCGTGCGTGTAATATATCAAAATGTTCGTCTCGTGATGCTCTACATTTTGTTCCATCGAACCATGTTCATTAGAGTCCATCTTGATGCCCAAATCTCTGGTGCAAGAGTGCTACTTGCTGTTAACTGCTGTTACTTAGCAGAACTTGGTGATTTGTTATTTTTGTTGCATTTATTCTGTGCATCTTATGGACATGAGCTCTACATGTGTTTTGTTGTATGCCATGCCATCTTTCCAGTGGTGTATGCCATGTATTTTGGTGATCTCTGTGGTGACTAGCACAAGCATGCAAACTAGGTCCCGTAATGTTTCTGATTTCAGGGACTTTGTATTTTCTACGTCTTTGTCTGCTGTTATTTTGTTGCCATGTAAACTTGATGCTACAGAGAGATCCATGCGCCTTTTGGAGATGTTCAGTAAGGATGTTTTGTAGATATTATTGTAATTGATCCACTCCTGGCCTTGTTTGAAATTATGGAGTGCCATAGCATGACTCAATCTTGCTCTACTTTTGCTATAAAATATTTCTGGCAGATTGTTTACGTGTTATTCAATTTTGCCAAGCTTGTTGTAGTTGTTTAATACATGCTATGTACTTGCTATTGCCATGGATAGCTTCATAAACATGCCATCTTGCTGTAGGTATGCTTGTTTTGTCATGAATTGTCTTGTGGTGAGTGCATCAAGCTCACCAAGATGCCTTCATATTATTGTTTCTGCCATGCTCTGTTTTCTGCCAAGTCTGAAACCTGTTAACGAAACCATCTATGTTTACATGGTTGCCATCATATCTTATTATCCTTTTTGGATTATGGTCAGTAAGGGACTTTTGTCATATGCATTTAGTAGAATACTGGCATGCCTTGTTTTGCCATGTTAAGTTCCTGTAGCATGTCGTTTGCTTGCTCTAAACATTGCTACCTGATGCTGTTTCAGTCATGTCCAGTAATTTCACCAAGTCTGTGAACCTGTTATCTTTTGCACTTTTGTCATGCTTGTTTGAACCTGCTGTATTTTGATCTAGCCGTAGGTCAGTGTTCATCTTTTGTCAAGCATCTCCTGTATATTACTGCCATATGCTTTGTTGCTATGTTGGAGTGCCGTAACATTGTTACTTGTTGCATTCTAAGTGCTATCATGCTGTTAATCGCAGATTCGTGTCATTCTTGTTTTGCTTGCCATTTGCAAACCGTGCATCCGTTTCCGGTGATCTTTACATCGATTTCAACCAAAATCATCTCATCTTTCCAGTGGCATGCTTGGTTTGCCAAGTTACTGCCTTGTTCATCATTTTTCTTCCGGAGCACGCATATGCATCGCATATCATATCTTGCATATCGTTCATGTATTGCATCATGTTGCTTGTGCATTTCCCGTGATTGATTGTGGTTCCATTGCTTGTTTTCTTGTCTTGGGTAGAGCCGGGAGACGAGTTCGTGAATGAGGAACCTGTTGAGTACGCTTACGAGGATCAAGCTTTCAACAACTCTGAGAACCTTGCAGGCAAGATGACCACCCCTCGAAATCACTTCTATCTTTGCTTTGCTAGTTGTTCGCTCTTTTGCCATGCTGCGCTACCTACCATTTGCTATATCATGCCTCCCATATTGCCATGTCAAGCCTCTAACCATCCTTTCGTAGCAAACCGTTGTTTGGCTAAGTTACCGCTTTTGCTCAGCCCTTCTTATAGCGTTGCTAGTTGCAAGTGAAGTTGAAGTTTGTTCCATGTCGGAACATGGATATGTTGGGATATCACAATATCTCTTATTATATTAATGCATCTATATATATGGTAAAGGGTGGAAGGCTCGGCCTTATGCCTGGTGTTCTGTTCCACTCTTGCCGCCCTAGTTTCTGTCATACCGGTGGTATGTTCCTTGAGTTTGCGTTCCTTACGCGGTCGGGTGATTTATGGGACCCCCTTGACAGTTCGCTTTGAATAAAACTCCTCCAGCAAGGCCCAACCTTGGTTTTACCATTTGACCACCTACCACCTACACTTCCCTTGGGTTTTCGCGAGCCCGAGGGTCATCTTATTTTAGACCCCCACGGGCCAGTGCTCCTTCGAGTGTTGGTTCGAACCGAGCTCCTGCGGGGCCACCTTGGGGAAACTTGAGGACTAGTTTTACTCGTAGCTAGTCTCATCCGGTGTTGCCCTGAGAACGAGATATGTGCAGCTCCTATCGGGATTTGTCGGCACATCGGGCGGCTTTGCTGGTCTTGTTTTACCATTGTCCAAATGTCTTGTAAACCAGGATTCTGAGACTGATCGGGTTTTTCTGGGAGAAGGTTTATCCTTCGTTGACCATGAGAGCTTATGATGGGCTAAGTTCGGACACCCCTGCAGGGTATTATCTTTTCGAAAGCCGTGCCCGCGGTTATGAGGCAGATGGGAATTTGTTAATATCCGGTTGTAGAGAACTTGTCACTTGTCCCAGTTAAAATACATCAACTGTGTGTGTAGCCGTGATGGTCTCTTCTCGGCGGAGTCCGGGGAGTGAACACGGTTTGAGTTATGAATGACGTAAGTAGGAGTTCAGGATCACTTCTTGGTCATTACTAGATGACGACCGTTCCGTTGCTTCTCTTCTCGCTCTCTTTTGCGTATGTTAGCCACCATATATGCTTAGTGCATGCTGCAGCTCCACCTCATTACACCATCCTTTCCTATAAGCTTAAATAGTCTTGATCTCGCGGGTGTGAGAGTGCTGAGTCCTCGTGACTCCCAGATTCTACCAAAACAGTTGCAGGTGCCGACGATGCCAGTGCAGATGATGGGATCGACCTCAAGTGGGAGTTCAACGAGGAATGTGGTCGTTACTATGTGTCTTTTCTAGATGATCAGTAGTGGAGCCCAGTTGGGACGATCGGGGATCTAACATTTGGGGTTATCTTATTTTCATTTGGATTTGACCGTAATCGGTCTATGTGTGGATGTTGGATGATGTATGAATTATATTTATGTATTGTGTGAAGTGGCGATTGTAAGCCAACTCTCGTTATCCCATTCTTGTTCATTACATGGGATTGTCTGAAGATGACCCTTCTTGCGACAAAACCACAATGCGGTTATGCCTCTAAGTCGTGCCTCGACACGTGGGAGATATAGCCGCATCGTGGGCGTTACACACTAGTGAAAGTTTGAACCCTAGGCCTTGTTTCAACAGATTGCAATACCGTTTATGCTCAGTTTTATCGCTTGCTACCTTGCTGTTTTTATATTTTCAGATTACAAAAACCTATATCTACCATCCATATTGCACTTGTATCACCATCTCTTCGCCGAACTAGTGCACCAATACAATTTACCATTGTATTGGGTGTGTTGGGGACACAAGAGATTCTTTGTTATTTGGTTGCAGGGTTGTTTGAGAGCGACCATCTTCATCCTACGCCTCCCATGGATTGATAAACCTTAAGCCATCCACTTGAGGGAAATTTGCTACTGTCCTACGAACCTCTGCACTTGGAGGCCCAACAACGTCTACAAGAAGAAGGTTGCGTAGTAGACATCACCCAACGAGGAACGAGCAACAGGCGTCCTCGCTGCATCCGTCGGTGCGGCAGGACGGCCGCACCGCCACTCCGTCACTGACCCCAGCTGGTTCTTCGTCTCATGCACGCCGTGCTCCCATGGAGGCGCGGGCCACGCTCCTCGCGGCGAACGAGCTCTTGCGCTACCGCCCAGTCGACGACCTCTACAAGGAGTGGCTCGACCGCGTCGCTGAGCTCGTCCGCGCCGCAGGGTGCTCCCCGGCGCCGTCCCTCCCTTTGCCTCACCCTCCGCCAGCCACAGTCGATGTGGCTCATGGCGCGCCTCCACCCCTTTGCCCCAAGACTGCACCTTGGCGCCAGGGCGCGCGGCCCCATAGCGTGATCCGCCATGTCCGGCGCCCGCGCCCGAAGAGAGAAGCTGCCAAGAAATCCCTGGGCCGTGAGAAGCTGCACCTGCGTTCCCCGCACCGCCTCGTCAAGACCGCGCGCCGCCTGTGGTGGCGCCGCGTGGACATCATCAAGACCAAGCTCCACCTCCAATGCGGGCCCCGGCAACCACGGCCGGCTGCCGCGCCTTCACCCCCGAGCTGCGTAGTGTCGCCTGGCGAGGCAAGTTCAAGCCGGATCTGCCTCCCCGCTATGATGGCACGCCGACCCCGCAGAGTTCCTGCAGCTCTACGAGCTGAGCATCGAGGCTGCCAACGGCGATGAGAAGGTCATGGCGAACTGGTTTCCCATGGCTCTCAAGGATGGAGCCCGCTCCTGGCTCCTGAACCTGCAGCACGGCTCGATCTCCTCCTGGGACGAGATGCGCGGCCGCTTCGTCGCCAACTTCCAGGGCACTCGCGACCGCCCGCCGGCCGCGGGTGACCCGCGCCGCATCAACCAACAACCAGGAGAAACCCTCCAGAAGTACATCCAGCGCTTCAACAACACTCGCCTCAAGATCCCCAAGGTCACGAACGAGGCCATCATCTCCGCGTTCTCAGACGGCGTCCATGACGTCAAGATGAAGGAAGAGCTCGCTATCCATGAGGAGCTGTGCACATCTCAGGAGCTGTTCAACCTGGCAACCAAGTGTGCAAGAGCTAAGGATACTACAAAAAAATACACTTCCGTGATGATACGTGTTTATCACAGTAGGTCGCGTTTTTTGTCATCCATGTACATCCATGACGATTTTATGACAGAATCAAGATAGTCATACCTGTGCTGTCGTAGAAGTGTTCCATGACATTACCAAAATTACCATCACGGAAGTGTCCACTTCCACGACGATAAATCACGTGTCACAGAAGTGCTTTCGTCAAGGGTGACCGACACGTGGCATCCACCGTAACGGAACGCCGTTAAGCTATCGGGTCGGGTTTTGGATCCGATAACCCGTTAACAGCCCCGACCAATGGGAAATTTCCACGTGTAAAATTCTTATTGGCCGGACGAAACACGTGTCAGCTCGTTAGTGGGTCAGATAGGCGCCTATGATATGTCAACACGTGCCACGGTCCACCACTGGCCCATTTAGCTTACAAAGCCGGCCCGTTTGACTTGGTCAAAAGTTAACGGGCTGGCCCATGAAAAGCCTGTTAACGGTCTCTTCGCAAATAGCCCATTTTACGGCCCGTTAACCCACGACCCGTTAGGCCCTAAAGGAAATCGGCCCAACAACGTCATGTGGGCCGTCAAATATAACACCAACCCATTTCACTTTCGGCCCATGTATGGCCCACGACGTCTTTTGGCCCATATGAGGCCTTCGTATCTTTCGGCCCTTTACAGGCCCATGGTGAATCTAGCCCATAATGAACAGTAATTTTCTTTATACCCGTTAACGGCCCGTGATTTACATGGGCCGGTTCCAGCCCGTGTTAGCTTTCGGCCTATTGCCGGCCCATACGTTCTTGGGCTCCTTTTCGGCCCTCGATTACTTCCGGCCCGTTACTGGCCTGTTCCCCTAATGGGCCAAATTCGGCCCATGGCAAGAGTCGGCCCGTTAGTGGCCTGTTCCCCTAATGGGCCAAATTCGGCCCATGGCAAGAGTCGGCCCGTTACTGGCCTGTTACCCTAATGGGCCAAATTCGGCCCATGGCAAGAGTCGGCCCGTTTCTGGCCTGTTAACCCGTAGCGCCGTTTCCAGCCCGTCCTATATTCTGGCCCATTAACGACCCGTTATGCCTGTGATAGAATTAAGCCTTTGCTATCCTACGGCCTGTTAACGGCTTGTTACCGTGTTGGGCCGATACCAATTACGCCCAATTACGGCCCATGTAGACCCATTTATCCGACGGCCCGAGGCCCACCAATTACAGGCCCATTTATCGACGGCCCGTAGGAGACCCATGGATCCTACGGCCCGTATATGGCCCCTGGTAGTTTCGGCCACTAGCAAACCAGGGAAAAAGAAGACTCGGAAATAAATAAGGCCGAAACTAACGCTAGGCTATTAAGGCGATTGCACAGATTACATCCACTCGGCATCAAAGATCGCCACCAGTGCAAATATATATAGGGAACACCCTACACTATACAAAAATGGCTTGCTGTTTTCTTCAGCCGGTGGCTGCACATTAAGAATAAATTTTGTGTCGCACCAAAACAAATTACAACTATATAACAAAAGGAGGTTGGCATAAAACTTAATAGTCTAGCAAATAAATGCACCACCAGAAGTTCAGAAGCTCAGTTCATTTGACCTGACTGTTACGTTTTCATGCTGTATTGTCCGATGGAGCACCATAACCCTCGCCTTCATTTCCCCTAGGCTCCTGAACAACATAGCAAATGTTTGATAGTCCGGTTTCAAAACCATGCATATCTTGACGACATTGAGCAATGTTTCTCCTTGTTTTACAAAGGGTCTCTGTTAGGGAATGGACTTGTGTCTGGAGCGCAGATACAACATTGCTTTGAGCTTGCATATCGTGATCATGAGGCAGTTTGGACGATATTGCCTTAACAACCAACCCAGTATTACGCAGGAACATGCTTTTGGCACTGTTAGTGGACATGTACTGACCCACTGCAGCAAGAGCTGACACTGCGGTTATAGTTGCCTCGCCACCTTTAAATGGTGGCGGTTCCACCATTTTTTCCATAGCTCGCTGAAAAGTTGAGGTTTTACATTAGTAGTACCAGAACAGAAGATATTAAGGAGGCGGCAAAACCAAACAAAATAGCTTTGGTCTATATACAGAACTTATTCTGGTGAACCCATGTAAAATATTAGTTGTATTTGATTGCAAAGTACATAATAAAATCAGGTTCCAAACATATGACCATGTACCATCGCTAATGTATTGTCTATTTCTTCACATTGTATTGAGGGCTAAGGATAAAGAGACGAAGTTTATAATACGGTAAGCATAGTATGACATCATTCATATCACAAAACAACTGAGAACAGACAAACATGCAATTGTAACGTTGTGTGGGCAAGTCCAACACGGAACTAGATTACGGGTCAAGATCAAAGGAACATCACTCCTCTCTTTTAAACCTTGTAAGGTGCAATGATACGCTAAGACAATTGTGTATAAAATTTAAAAGAGTAATAGCCATTGGCTGCAAACCATGCAGTTCAAGGCACAAGTCAGAGTAAGTAGTAGTTAAAAGGCATGAGGATTAAGGAGTTACAACAGCGGCTTTGACTCGTGTAGTCATGCCCTTCTTCTTGCTGGTGTGACAGTCCTTGAAGATTTCCACAGCATTTGGTTCAGGTACTTTTTGGTCCTTGCGGGCTTTCCTCTGCATTTCGAACAAGTCAATATAGATCTGATAATATGGTACAGCGAAAAGTGTGAAACAGCAGCTAATTACAAGAGCCTCGTAGTGTGCAATATAGCTACGAGATCCTGTCGTCTGTTGGAATTTCACTTTCGTACGGTTGGCCTTGTTCTTTGAACAGTTCAACTACAAGAAGATAGATTTGTGTGGCACATGCGTAAATAGGACTTCAACATGTGATCTGATCACATATATATATAATGTACCTAATACTTCGGATCAGACCTGTCGTGGAAGTGTCACGGCAGATGTCCTCGAGCTAGGACTTAGTCGTGGAGCCATCGCAGCTAGGAAGCTTGAAGGGGTTAAACGGGACAAGGAACACGAGGGTTATACTGGTTCGGCCCCTTACAGTGAAGGCAAAAGCCTACGTGCAGTTGAGGTGGTATTGATTAGGGTTTCTATGACCAGGGAGCTTAACTGCTATGCCTGGCTCTCGACGAGATCTTTCTTGCCCTTAAACCGCCGCCGGGTCGTCCCTTTATATAGAGAGGTTGACGCCCGGCAGCTCTCAGAGTCCCGGCCGGCTCATAAGAGTGTCCGGCTCGGACTCTCAACTATTTTTGCCTTACACTACAAGTTCTACCATAATGACGGTTGTAACTACGGGCCTTAAGCCATCTCCGGGTCTTAAGCCCATCTTTGGCCCACCGTCTTCAAGCTTGGCGCCGGGCTTCAGGTGATGACCATTATGAGTAACCCGGCCCCTCCGGGCGGGTGACTCTAAGGTTTATATCCTTAACATTAGGCCCCAGATTGATTTGAGCCGGCTCATGTCAATCTTCAATCCTTTCGATAGAAAATCTCCGGCTTACAATTGTGTGAAGGCCATAACCCGTCATGACGTCATCTTCTGGATTTCGGGTAATCCGCCGTGACGTCATCTTCCATTAAGTCCATTTTTTACTCCACCATATCCGCAACGGATCTTATCTTTAACAGCCGTCCCGAAAATCGAGGCGTTTTTATGGTGAGATAACCACGCCGTGGCCTCCTCGTTTCTCGCGCCCACTTAAGAGCCTCGCCTTATAAATAGCCCGGCCCACCAGCCTCTGGTCACTCGTTGCCTCCGTCTTCTTCCTCCTGTCGCCGCTGCGTTGCCGCTCGAGCTCCACTGCCGCCGCCGCCGCGGGTCTCCGAGTCTTCCCCGCCTCCGGCCGCTGCATCAACCTGACGTGACCAGATAAACTGCGGCGACCTCCGCACCTTTCCAGCACCTGTAAGTCTTTGCTACCCCGTAGAACAGATCTGCAGTAGGGTTTCTTCCTGTTCTTCCCGTGTTCATCGCCGTTCCTCGCGAGTCCTCGGTAGTTTTCATTTTTACCACCTTTCTTGATCTCTGACTGTATGGAACTGTTGCGGTAGTTGTTTCACGCCCGTTTGCAATGTTCATAGATCCCTTCTTACTACATAAAGGCTCCGTTCAAGCTTATGAACTTCCTTTGTGTCTGTTTTAGGTCTAGAAACTTTTCCTTTTAGTCGACCACTTTGATCTAAAAATTTCACTGCGATCTGTGAAACTTGTTTTCACCACACTTAGTAAAAAACTGCATCCGCTGAGTTATGGCGGCTTACATTTCCGGCTCAAAGAAGCCGCGCGCCGTAAAACCTTCCGGCTCAAAAGAAGCCACGCGCCGTGAAATTTTCCGGCTCATTTATGATAAAACTGTAGACAATTGAATTACTCTAAACACCTCCAGCGGCTTAGATAACCCGATGCACTTAGCTATATGTCATTAGGCCCCTCCATAAGCGGCCACTTTAAACATTGAACTGTAAATTTCCTCTGGCTTATAATTAAACCGGACATTTCCTTTTATCATAGGCTTCCGACTTTCACCATGCCTCCCAAAGCTCCCAAAGCACCCATCACTTGCAACTGGATGAGGTCCAACGTCACCGACGAAACCTTAGCGGACTTTGTGAAGACGGGTTACCTGCCCAAGAAGGACGTCATGTCTTACCGCGCCCCTGACCCGTCAGAGGAGAGACCACAGCCAAGGGACGGGGAGGTGGTAATATTTGCGGATCACATGAGCCGGGGCTTCGCACCGCCCGGCTCAAAGTTCTTTAGAGATGTGCTGAATTTCTTTGATTTGCGGCCACAAGACATAGGACCCAATTCCGTGTCAAACATATGCAACTTCCAAGTATTCTGCGAAGTCTACCTTGGAGAGGAGCCCAGCCTTCTGCTCTTTAGAGAGCTATTCTATTTGAACCGCCAGAATGAGTGCGCCAACGGACCGAGCCTGGAACTTGTTGGAATCTCCATTCAACGCCGGAGAGACTGCCTTTTTCCTTACGCCGAGCCGCCAAGCCACCCAAAGGACTGGAACCAGACGTGGTTCTACTGCCAGGACACTTCGCCGGCTGGCGAGAGCCCGCTGCCCGGCTTTCATCCCTCGCGTCTGGAACCAACTCACCCTCTGTCAGACAAGCTATCTCAAGTGGAGCGCCAACCTCTGATCCCCACCATCAACAAAATCAAGGCTCTCCTGGGAAATGGCCTCAATGGCATTGATCTGGTCCGGGTCTGGATCTCGTGGCGGGTGATCCCCTTGAGCCGCCGCCCCGGCTTAACGTGTGATTACACGGGCCGGAAAGATGACCCCCTGCGACACAGCCGCAACGATCTTCCTGAAGACGTTGCTGAAGACATGACCAAGGCCCTCTTGAATGAGAGCTTGGCAGACTGCGGGAGGACCGGCTTAAGCCCATTCTGCAAGACCAACCCGGCCCCAGCGGTAAGCCGCTGATCTGAACATTCTATTTTTCTCCTTTAAATAGCTTTCATCTGAACCTTAAGAAATCGTCATTGTATTTTTCAGGCTGATGATAAATTCTGGCAGGTCAAATATGACCATGAGGCGGCCAAGAAGGCCCGGAAGGCTAAGAAAGCCGCCAAGAGAGCCGCTCCCCGTAAGAAGGGAAGCAGGCCCACTGCTTCAGAGCTGCTTCAACTAAGCGACAGCTCCGAGTCGGAGGTAACCCCTGAACCTGTAAGCTCTTGTTGTATTTCTTGTTTATTTTTGTCCACCTTATCAATACTTGTTCATCAGCAGGATGACACCGGAGCCAGTAACCCGGTGATTGAAGAGGTAATGACACTTTCCTCCGACTCGGAGCCCTTGCCAAGGCTGAAAGTCCGAAGAGTAACCCGGAAAGTAAGATTTTCACATCCTTTAGCTTATCAAGATCCTCAATTTCTTTTGAAGCAACAGATTCATGAGAGCCAGCGACACACCCGGACCAACAAGGATGCTGACCTCTCCTCCGGTTTACCTGAGGCATCAAGGAAATGCCGGACTGAGGTTATCTGCAAGTTATATCCTTTTCATCCTTTGGCGGGTGTTATATGTCAACCGCTCAATTCTTCTGATTCGAATTATCAGGAAACTTCACCCTCCTCTGGCGAGACTATGCAATCGAACCTGCCGGCTTTCAAGATCGTACCCGGGTAATGCTGATCATCTCTTATTGTGCTTATCTTTACTCATACTTTTGTACTAACCTTGTATCCTTTCAGTGCTCAAGCCAAGCTCAGTAAAAAAGCAAAGAAGAATAAGCCGGTCGAAGAGCCGGTCTTGCCTGAGCCGGAGGTTACAGCTCAAGAGCCGCCAGCTGCCTCTGCACCTGAAGCCACCACTCCAACTGATGAGCCAGCCATTGAGACTTCCACTAACCCGGATATCTCCAGCCCGGCTCAGCCGGCCGATGACCCGGACGTGGTAATCACCCGGACGGAGTTTGTCGAGCCGGGGAGACCCACGGCGCTGGCTAAGTGCTCTGCGAAGGAAGAGTTGCTGGAGCGCCACCGGGCCAAGCTGGACATCACCAACTAGGCCAACCTGAGTATTGGAGAGATCGTCTCTGGCTATGTCAATCAAGTGCACAGCAGCCGGGACTTGGAGATTGACATGGTGAAGCAGATTCAGCAGAAGTCTGAGGTACCACTTTATTGCTTACTGCATAATCATCTTTACTACACTAGCCCCCAAGTCTACGACTTATGATAAAATATGTTGTAGACTTAGTTTCCGGCTTACTTCCATGAACCGGTAATCTGTAGATAGAAACTTTCGACATGCATTAGCCCCAAGTGCCAAGTGTCTTTGCTTGGAAAGCGTTTGGGACTTTAAAATGGCATAATAACTGTTCATACTATAACCCGGAAATTGTGCAGGCTGCTTGCAAGAAGTTTGAGGCTGATGTCTCTGATCTGAAGAACCGCCTGAGGACGCAGGAAACTGAGACCCGGAAAGCCAATGCCAAATTTGAGTCCAGTATTGCTGCTCAAGAGAAGCTGAAGAAGAACTTTGAAGCTGAAAGGAAGACTTGGGCTGAAGAGAAAGCTACTCTGGTGAGCCGGGCCGAACAGGCGGAGAAGGCTCTGACGGAGAGAACCGCCGAACTCTCCAGCTTAAAGCGCCACGTGTCACAGATGGTCGCCGCAATCTTCGGTAAGTCATTCCACCGGCTCTCGTCAACTTCAATCTTTATGTCTCATAACCCATCATTGCCAACGGCTTATCTTACCCTGTTTAAACAGGTCCAAGAAGCGCCAACCTCAATCAAAATGTGCTGACCAAGTTGAAGGCCGTGTACACTCTGGTGGAGCAACTCTACACCAGGTCACAACGCGCCTTGGCCGTGGTGGCCCTTTCAAATGAGGTTCCGACTCACCTGGCGGAAGTACTTCGCCGGCTGGCCGTTCTTCCGCGGCGTGTCCAAGAGCTGCGACGGGCCTCTGCAAGAGCCGGAGCCATAGCTGTTCTGAGCCGGGCCAAGGCTTTCCTTCCAGAGCTAGACCCGGCGGACATTGCACTTGGTTACCCCAGTTTGAAGGAAGACGGCACCCCTTTCGACCAAAAGGACTTTGCTGCCTGTGTGAAGATCGTATGCCCGGTGGCCACCCTGATTGGGAATGACACTGATCTGACCAAGTACCAGCCGGGCTATGATGCAGAGAATCAGAGGTTCCCTACCCCGCGTTACGAAGCCGTCAACTTGGTCCCGCCGACTCGTAAGCACACTTTTGCCCCAGACATTAACCCGGCCGGGTTAATTGACGAGGAGGCTCAATTCAAAGCTTTGAGCGGCATTGACTGGAAATCATCAACCTTCCAGGTCATGGGAACAGCCGGAGGAGCGGAGAGGGATGAGCCGGAAGCTTCAACTCGACAAGCATCTTAACTTGTAGGCGGATCATGACTACATCTGAAAACAATGCCTCATCTTTTGGACTCTGGGAGTCTTGTAATAGAGTAGGATCAACATTTTAACCTTGTCGTGCCATCGTGCACATGCTGAATGCTTAATTCCATTGAAGTTGCTTCCTTATTCTCCTCCGGTTCATAATTGATCATTCATTTTCCTTAAGCTCAAATAGTTGTCTTTAACTATCCTGCATAGAAGAACAAATCACAAGTCTCTAGGCGGCTTACCACACTGAGAATCATAGTCTGACACATATAACCCGGAATATAAATCTGAGTCATGAAAGACTGGTCCTCAATTATGTCCTTGATATAACCGTAATAACACACTTACCAGCCTTCAAGTACACTTCTGGTTTATATAACCCGGATAATAAGGTTGGTACCTCAACTCCGGTTTACCAGTCTTGATAATACTGATTGTGTGTGATTAATACTGTGAATCAAAGTTAAGCCGGCAGAGTGAGAACCGCCGTGCACACTATTGAAACAATCAGAAGAACTTGTTGTAAATCAGAAAAGCTTAGGGGCTTCCAGTTCGAATACGACCAGAGACCCGCCCCAAAGGGGTTATGCAAAGATTCGAATGCGATCATATAGCCCCCAGTGGGTTTGGCGATGCCAATCAAGAGGGTACCGACATCTATGTTCTCTTTGGTTCGAATACGACCCATGTTTGAACAGGAAGCCCCCAAATGACCTTAAAAGTTGTTTAACGACGCTGATTCGAATACGATCCACGTCGGTTCCCACAGGGGGTTGAGCTATGATTCAAATATGATCAAAGAAAACTCCCCAATGAGCTCGGCACTTTGCCAATCAAATGGGTATCGACAGCTATGTTCTCTTTGGTTTGAATACGACCTATGTTTGAACAGGAAGCCCCCAAGTGATTATACTGCGTACGGCTAGATTCGAATGCGATCATAAGCCGGATCCTCCTTCAAGTTATCATGTGATCTATAATGGAAACAACACGTTCACCTTTGGAGGAGAAAAAGGACAGAGGTCCTGCTTTATTGCTTATCATAATATATACATGGCTTATAGAAATATGTACATCATGAGAGCCGGTGGCTCAAGGGTAATAAGGCCGAAGCTGAGCTATATTCCACGGCCGACGTGTCTCTTCCTCCGACTTACGTGAATCTTTATGCTCTCGAACGTCGATAAGGTAGTATGACCCGTTGTGCAAGTTCTTGCTGACCATAAAGGGCCCTTCCCAAGGCGGGGATAACTTGTGCGCATCTGTTTGATCTTGGATGAGCCAGAGCACCAGATCACCTTCCTGGAAGACCCGGGACTTAACCCGGCGACTGTGATAACGGCGCAGGTCTTGTTGGTAAATTGCTGAGCGAGCTGCTGCCACATCACGCTGTTCGTCCAACAAGTCAAGAGCATCCTGGCGCGCCTGTTCATTATCCGCCTCAACATAAGCCGCCACTCGAGGCGAGTCATGACAGATGTCACTGGGGAGGACTGCTTCCGCTCCATAAACCATGAAGAAAGGCATGAAACCCGTAGACCTGTTAGGAGTAGTATTGATGCTCCATAACACAGAGGGTAACTCCTCCACCCAACAACCCGGCGTCCGTTGCAAAGGGACCAAAAGCCGGGGTTTGATGCCTTTCAGAATCTCCTGATTAGCTCTCTCAGCTTGACCATTGGACTGAGGGTGAGCCACTGATGAAACATCAAGTCGAATATGCTCTCGTTGGCAAAACTCCTGCATGGCACCTTTGGACAGATTGGTACCATTGTCAGTTATGATGCTGTGTGGAAAACCAAAGCGAAAGATCACCCTTTTCATGAACTGAACCGCCGTGGCTGCATCACACTTGCTAACTGGCTCTGCTTCAACCCACTTTGTGAACTTGTCAACTGCCACCAAGAGGTGGGTCTTCTTATCCTTGGACCTTTTAAAAGGCCCAACCATGTCGAGCACATGAGCCCATCGCGAGAACCTCTGGCAACCATCACATTTACTGACCAAGTCCTCCGCATCAGCATGAGCCGTCGGCTAGTAAAAACCATGACGAAAAGCCTTGGCCACAAGGGATTTTGAGCCGGCATGATGGCCACAATCCCCTTCATGAATCTCATGCAAGATCTCTTGACCTTCCTCAGGGGAGACACAACGCTGGAATGCTCCCGTAACATTGCGGCGATGCAGCTCACCATTGATAAAAACCATTGACTTAGACCGCCGGGTTATTTGTCTGACCAAAGTTTCATCCTCAGGCAAATCTTCCCGGGTCATGTAAGCCAGATAGGGCACTGTCCAGTCCGGGATGATGTGGAGAGCCGCCACCAATTGTGCCTCCGGGTCAGGGACAGCCAAGTCTTCCTCTGTAGGCAACTTCACAGAAGGGTTATGCAGGACGTCCAGGAAAGTATTAGGCGCCACCGGCTTTCGCTGAGAGCCCAGCCGGCTTAAAGCATCAGCCGCCTCGTTCTTCCTGCGATCGATGTGCTCTACTTGGTAACCCTGAAAGTGTCCAGCAATGGCATCAACCCGGCGATAAGCCGCCATGAGAGGGTCTTTGGAATCCCACTTGCCTGATACTTGTTGAGCCACTAAGTCTGAGTCGCCGAAGCACCTTACCCGGCTCAAGCTCATCTCCTTAGCCATCCGAAGACCATGGAGCAAGGCCTTGTACTCAGCCGCATTGTTAGTGCAAGGAAACATCAACCGTAGCACATAATGGAACTTGTCACCTTTAGGGGAAGCCAATACAACTCCAGCCCCCGAGCCCTCCAATTGCCTGGACCCATCGAAGTGAATAGTCCAATATGTGTTATCTGGCTTTTCTTCGGGCACTTGTAGCTCCGTCCAATCGTTGATGAAATCCACCAAGGCTTGAGATTTAATAGCAGTGCGTGGTACGTATTTCAGCCCATGAGGCCCAAGCTCTATAGCCCACTTAGCCACTCTCCCTGTAGCTTCTCTGTTTTGGATGATATCTCCAAGGGGAGCAGAACTAACCATAGTGATAGGGTGACCCTGGAAGTAATGCTTAAGCTTCCGGTTTGCCATAAACACACCATAAACAAGCTTCTGCCAATGTGGCTACCGCTGTTTGGACTCGATGAGCACTTCACTGACGTAATAAACCGGCCGCTGAACCGGATGCTCCTTGCCCTCTTCCTTGCGCTCCACCACCACAGCCACACTGACGGCCCGTGTGTTAGCAGCTACATACAACAATAAAGGCTCCTTGTCAACCGGAGCAGCAAGGACTGGCGGCTCTGCCAGCTATCTCTTCAAATCCTCAAAAGCAGTATTAGCAGCATCATTCCAGACAAAGTCATCAGTTTTCCTCATCAACTGGTACAATGGCATGGCCTTCTCACCCAAACGGCTTATAAACCGGCTTAAAGCGGCGATACGTCCCGCCAAGCGCTGGACGTCGTTTATACACGCCGGCTTAGCCAGAGAGGTGATTGCCTTGATCTTCTCCGGGTTAGCTTCAATGCCTCTGTTAGAAACCAAGAAACCCAAGAGCTTGCCTGCAGGAACACCAAAAACACACTTGGCCGGGTTAAGCATCATCTTGTAGACCCGGAGATTATCAAAGGTTTCCCTCAGATCATCTATCAAGGTTTCCTTCTCCCTGGACTTAACCACAATATCATCCACATAGGCATGAACATTGCGCCCAATCTGGTTATGAAGACAGTTCTGCATGCAACGCTGATAAGTCGCCTGTGCACTCTTGAGTCCAAAAGGCATAGACACATAGCAGAAGGCTCCAAAGGGAGTGATGAACGCCGTCTTCTCCTAGTCCTTAACTGCCATTTTAATCTGATGATATCCCGAATAAGCATCCAAGAAACTTAAGCGCTCGCAACCCGCCGTAGCATCAATGATTTGATCAATACGGGGAAGCGCAAAAGGATCAGCTGGACATGCCTTGTTTAAGTCCGTGTAGTCCACACACATCCGCCAGGTGCCGTTCTTCTTGAGCACGAGCACCGGGTTAGCTAACCACTCTGGGTGAAAGACTTCAACAATAAACCCGGCCGCCAAGAGCCGGGCCACCTCTTCACCAATGGCTTTCCACCTCTCTTCATTAAACCGCCGAAGGAATTGCCTGACCAGCTTAAATTTCGGATCAACATTGAGAGTGTGCTCAGCGAGTTCTCTAGCTACACCTGGCATGTCAAAAGGTTTCCATGCAAAAATGTCCCTATTCTCACGGATGAACTCGATGAGCGCGCTTTCCTATTTTGGATCCAGATTGGCACTGATGCTAAATTGCTGAGATGAATCACCTGGAACAAAATCAACAAGTTTAGTCTCATCAGCCGACTTAAATTTCATTGCCGGCTCATGCTCCGTGGTCGGCTTTTTCAGAGAGGTCATATCGGTTGGGTCAACATTGTCCTTGTAAAATTTCAACACCTCTGTTGCACAAACAGATTCTGCATAAGCTGCATCGCCTTCCTCACACTCCAAAGCCACCTTCCGGCTGCCTGAACCGTAATGGTCCCATTGTGACCCGGCATCTTGAGCTGTAAATACACGTAACACGGCCGTGCCATGAACTTGGCGTAAGCCGGCCGCCCAAATATGGCATGGTACGGACTTCTTATCTTGACCACCTCAAAGGTCCATTTTTCCACCCTGTAGTTGTACTCGTCTCCAAAGGCCACTTCCAACTCGATCTTGCCAACTGGATAAGCCGACTTACCAGGCACCACACCATGGAAAATAGTGTTTGACTGGCTGAGGTTCTTATCAATCAACCCCATACGACGGAAAGTCTCATAATAGAGGATGTTGATACTGCTGCCTCCATCCATGAGCACCTTAGTGAACTTATATCCTCCCACCTGAGGAGCCACCACCAAGGCCAAGTGACCCGGATTATCAACCCGGGGAGGGTGATCCTCCCTACTCCACACGATAGCCTGCTCAGACCATCTTAAATAGCGTGGAACCGCCGGCTCAACAGCATTCACAGCCCTCTTATGAAGCTTCTGATCTCGCTTACACAGACTGGTGGTAAATACATGATACTGTCCACCGTTAAGCTGCTTTGGATTGGTCTGATAACCCCCTTGCTGCTGTTGATAACCCTGGCCAGACTGCTGATTAAAGCCCCCTTGACCGTTCTGTGGATTAGAATTTGAGCCGCCGCCCGGGCCATGAAAACCGCCAGCGCCTGAGCCGCCGCCCGGGCCATTGTTGCCATTAAAGGCATTGGAATTATTAAAGGCCTTCATGATCGCGCAATCCTTCCATAAATGAGTAGCTGGCTTCTCCCTAGAGCCGTGCCTTGGACAAGGCTCATTCAACAGCTGCTCCAGCGTCGGGCCTGACCCGCCGGCTCGGGGAGGTGGCCTCCCCTTGCGTCGCTGGTTATTACCCTGTGAGCTGGCGTTGGCCGCGAACTCTAGGCTGCCGTCGGCCTTGCGCTTGCCACCTCCTTGGTTCCCCGGGTTATGCTGAGGACCCTTGCCATTGCCGTTCTTCTTTCCCTTCCCTGTCCTTTCATCATCTGAAGAGGGGTCCTTGGTACTATCAGAATCGGCGTACTTGACGAGAGCCGCCATCAGCGTACCCATATCATTGCAGTCGCGCTTAAGCCGCCCGAGTAACATCTTCAGGGGCAGGAAACGACAATTCATTTCCAACATTAAGACTGCAGAGCCGGCATCCATCTTATCAGATGAATGTATTATCTCTTTGACCCGGCGAACCCAATGTGTCGTAGACTCACCCTCCTGCTGCTTACAGTTAGTCAAATCCACAATTGACATAGACTGCCTACAGGTATCCTTGAAGTTTTGGATGAACCGGGCTTTCAGCTCAGCCCAAGACCCGATGGAATTCGGTGGCAGCCCCTTCAACCAAATGCGGGCAGTCCCATCTAACATCATGGTGAAGTACTTGGCCATCGCCACTTCACTGACCTCCAGCAATTCCATGGCCATCTCGTAACTCTCGATACAGGCTCCGGGTTGTAAATCAGCCGTGTAATTAGGCACCTTCCTAGGCCCTTTGAAGTACTTGGGTAGACGTTCATTGCGGAGAGCCGGCACTAAACAAGGGACGCCTCCAGCCCTCGTAGGGATACCCACGTCGACGGAAGTCGTCGGGTAAGCCGGGGAGTCTGGTAAGCCGTCAACTGGGGCACCTGCTCCGCCTCTTGTCGCGCTCTGTCTTGGTCTGCTGCCTGAAAGGCTCTGTTATGAGCCGGGCCATGGCCAGGGGGCGGGTCATGGCGTCGGACATTATTTGAGCCAGTCGCAGAGACCATGTGTCTGCTGTAACTCGGGCTCCGGCCTGGACGAGGGGTTGAGTGGATCCTGTCCCGGCTGTAAGAATACGCCTCTTGCTGCGCCAGCGCTGTCTGAAGGAGTTCTCTGACCCGACGGGTTTCGACAGCCGTTGGAGAGTCGCCGTCAATTGGGAGAGCCGCCAGCCGTGCTGCTGCGGCGACCATGTTTTCCAGCGGGTTAGCATAATGACCCGGTGGTATTGGCACATACTGAGGCGGGGCAGGGTTCACCCGGGGAGGCTCCATCACTTGTGGCTGAACAGGGGTCCCTGACCCGGGCACTGTGACCCCTGGCGGGTTACTAGACCCTGCACCTGGCGTGTTGAAGAGGTTTCGAGGATCGTAGACCGGAGGGAGTCGAGATTGGGCCTTTTGATGCCTCCTTCTCATGACCTCATTGAACGCGTTCTGATCCATCGTGAGCCAGAAGGACTGCGCGTGAATCAACTGAGTCTGGGCGTCAAGAGCCGCCCTCTCCGCAGCCATCCTGATCCCTTCCGCTGCTAGATCCTCTTTGGCTTTCACTAAATCTAACTTTAACTGCGCCACCTCCGCGTCATGCTGAGCTTGGTCCGCCGGGTCAACCGTGGCGGTCAACAGGGTCGTCATCTTGTCTGTGAGATCCATCAGCACCTGAGCCGGCAAGGGCACCGGATTTCCTGACCCGGCCGCAGGGTTTTGAACAGGCTGTGCACCGGCCATGAAGATTCCAACCCAGCTCGGCGGCTCAAAGGGGTCCGGAATACTGTCACCATCGGAACCACCCATGAGCCTGCCATCTTGAAGTTGATACAATGAGTTTGACTCATCTGTGGATGACTCGCCGTCAGAGCCGGCGGCCGTCTCATCACCAGATCCAGATCCATCAGAGAGCCCTCCATGGACACATCCCACAAAAGCATGCTTCAGGGCAGGCAGGGCCCGGGCGGGTCGTGCGCGCTGAGCCGTCTCGATGAGATCGGCGCAGAGATCCGGCTCAGGGCCCGGCTCACCAATCTTGCCAATGAAGACATGAATTCCGCCGAAGGGGATTCGGTACCCGTACTCAATTGAGCCGGCGTCGGGGCCCCAGTTTGCATCATCGATGTAGAGCTTGCCGCGACGACTCTTAGTCATCCGGCTCACAGCGTATCCCTTGAGCCCTTCGAAGCTGCCCTTCAAGAAGTCAAATGCACCGTGCGCTGGCCCCATGCTGGGCGCCAACTGTCGTGGAATTGTCACGGCAGATGTCCTCGAGCTAGGACTTAGTCGTGGAGCCATCGCAGCTAGGAAGCTTGAAGGGGTTAAATGGGACAAGGAACACGAGGGTTATACTGGTTCGGCCCCTTACGGTGAAGGTAAAAGCCTACGTCCAGTTGAGGTGGTAATGATTAGGGTTTCGATGACCAGGGAGCTTAACTGCTATGCCTGGCTCTCGACGAGATCTTTCTTGCCCTTAAACCGCCGCCGGGTCGTCCCTTTATATAGAGAGGTTGACGCCCGACAGCTCTCAGAGTCCCGGCCGGCTCATAAGAGTGTCCGGCTCGGACTCTCAACTATTCTTTCCTTACACTACAAGTTCTACCATAATGACGGTTGTAACTACGGGCCTTAAGCCATCTCCGGGTCTTAAGCCCATCTTTGGCCCACCGTCTTCAAGCTTGGCGCCGGGCTTCAGGTGATGACCATTATGAGTAACCCGGCCCCTCCGGGCGGGTGACTCTAAGGTTTATATCCTCAACAAGACCAGTGTTTTACAAGGCCCCTCCAGTCTTCATCCGATATATTTTCCACTGGAGATGTTTGGGAAAGTTCACTGTTAGCCTTGCCATCAAAGTGAGTTTTCCTCAAGTTATACCGATACTGTCGTAGAGCAGACTTGAAAACATGGGTGCAAGCTTGTCTGGTTGCATCATCTTGGCTATCCAACTTGAACCTCATCTGTTGAAAATTATGGGAGTCTCATTATCAGCAACCTAGAAAGTATGGGACAGAGCAAGACGATACTACTAGTTTCCATACATAACCATACTTACAGATAAATGGTCGAGGAAGGTGTTGAATTGGGTTTCGTCTTTGTCATTCCTGTACTGAATCCATGTTGGGAGGATACGTACATGACACCTAACGGCAACCGCTGCCTCTGATACTAACTTGGCTGACTCTGTAGCATCACGTGGCCTTTTTAAACCTGCCTCAAAACGGATCTCCATTCTTCCTCCTTTAGATTTAGTTAACCTATCGAGCATTATCCCTGATGTTTGTTTCCTCTTGTGCCTAGGTGCTAGTCCAACAACGAACATAGGAAGTGTTAGTGTACATCAAACTGTGAGACTACATATAAAGAAGCATGCAACTGTAACTTGACTCCAGAAACTACCTTCTTGCTGTTGAAGTTCACAAGGTTCATCTGATATTGCCAACTCGTCTTGTGTCAAGAGTGCTTGGGAAGTAGTGTCAGGTGGCAAGGGAGCTTGGGAACGTGCTGCTAGCTGAGTTGACGCACGAGTAAGTCATGCAGCTGGTAGTACTGTGGTAGGTGTTGCAAGAACTAGGGCTATCTCTGGTTGTTTGGTGGCAACTATTTGTTTCTGTTTGGCTTTTTTTTCAACTCATGTAGCATGGGATGCCGTGTTTGTAGAATTTTCTGCTGGACTTTGACCTTCTATTGCACCATCAGTACCAGCAGAATCTGCAGGATTCATCCACTTCTCATTCCCTGCCATTCTGTGTTTCTTCCTCTTTCTCTGTGCCATGTTAAGGCAAGCCGACAAGAGAAAGGAATAACAATTTAGTTCTTCAGAACAAATTGATGCGTGATGCAGATGAATTGAACTTTGATGTTAGAGAACCACATGATAGATGGATGTAATATGTATGAAAAACAGGACGGAAGAGATAACCAGAACTATGATGTGTAAACTAAGAAGAAGACATTTCACCAAATTAGAAGCAATGCAATGGAAGGTAGACACCATATGAAAGATGCTACAAATATCGCTCTGCCAAGTTAACAGTGTCTCATCATAAATGGCCTTTAAACAAATGTGAAGCAGTACAAGAAATAAATCATATGCAAGATGCAAACAACATCACACTACCATGTTAGAGGTCTCTCGTCATTAGTGCCATTGCATATTCACAGCATTGCATATTCACAGCTTATGATGTGTAAACTAAGGAGAAGGCATTTCAACAAATTAGAAGCAATGAAAGCTAGACACCATATGAAAGATGCAACGAATATCACTCTACCAAGTTAAAACTGTCTTGTCATAAGTGCCATTTCAACAAATTAGTAGTACAAGCTAGAAAAGAATGTGAGATGTAACCTATATCACACTCCGAAGTCAAACGTGTCTTATGATAAGTGATTGTTGCAGGTTACACAACAGTAGTAATTTGATGTAAGAACATGGTGTGATAGACAGATATTGTATGTTCTAGAAACAGGAACACGTGTCTTATTCAAGTATAATGTGTAAAGTAAGCAGATGGAATTCAACAAAATTAGAAGCAATACAAGCTAGACATCACACATAACATGCAACCACATATACCAGTGCCAAGTTAGAGGGAGCACCGGTGATGCTGCACTAGGGGAGACGTGCTCATCATAAACACAGCTTTGTTGAGTGTCTATGCATGTGTTGTCTTGGAAATCATCTTGGGGGTGTGGAGGAGTAGAAACTGTAGAGGCCCTCCGTTCAGAAGGAGCACCTTTATCCGCTGCCTTGCTAACTTCCTTCCGCTTTATTGATTTTGAATTGTCAAGTAAAACCGACAAGAAAAAGCAATAAAATTCTCTCTTCAGAACTCATTCATGCATGATACTGACAATCACTACTTTGATGTAAGGCAAACACATGATACCAGGATGGAATATGTACGAAAAACAGGACGGCATGGCATGTTCACAACTGTTTGTGTAAACTAAGCAGAAACCATTCCAGCAAATAAGAAGCAATGCAAGCTAGACACCACATGAAAGATGCAACCAATATGACTCTGCCAAGTTAAAAGCGTCCCGTCATAAATGGAATTTCAACAAATTAGAAGCAGCGCATGCTATAAATCATATGAAAGATGCAACTAATATCGCACTGCATATACTAAGGGTGTCTCGTCATGTTGATTGATGCGGGATACAAAAAAACAATAGTTTTATGTAAGGACATGCTTAATAGATAGATGTACTATGTACTAAATATAGGAAGGCATGTCACATTAATAGGTATAATGTATAAGCTAAGCAGACTATCACATGCAGTTTAACCAGATTGGAAGAATTACAATCTAGACACCATATGCAACATGCAACCACATATCACACTGCCAAGTTAGAGCAAGCACCTGCGATGCTAGTGTAGGGGAAATGCTGTCATCAACTACAGAGCTACGTTCACTATCTTCATCTAGCATTTCTGTTTCTTGAGAATCATGTCGGGAGGCTGACGCTGCATTCTTTAAATGAGGAGTAGTCCCCTTGCCTGCCTGCCTCGTCATAAGTTATTAATGAGGGATACACAAGAACATTAGTTTGATGTAAGAACATGGTTAATACACAGATGTACTTGTATGAACCAAAAACAGAAAGGTATGTCATATTCAAAGGTATAATGTGTAAGCTAAGCAGATGCAATTTAACCAAATTGGAAGCAATACAAGCTAGACATCCGGCTGGAGTGGTGAGCATGATCATCTAGGACCTGAGAGCCTGGTGGGAGGCGGGCTGCTTCGCCACCATCGCAGCTTTTTAGTTGGCTTCCAGGTGTATCTTTCCTTATCTTACCGACTTCGGCCTTTCGAATACAAGCTAGACACCATATGGAACATGCAACCACATATGACACCGCGAAGTTAAAGCAAGCACCTGGGATGGTGGTTCATTGCGAGCGAGGTAATCAACTCCAGAGCTACGTTTACCCTCTCCATCTGCTGACACTGCACCCTTTATAGCGCTGTAACGTGTCTTGCCTACCCGCATACGAAGCTGGAGCGACTTCTCTCTTTTCTTTTTGGCTTCTCTCATGGCAGCAGAGTCTGAAATACCCTTGCATAAAAACACAATAGTGAGAGTAAGGGTGAAGTGTGTGCAGAACTAGTGCACTGTAAAAGTAGCAGATAGCAGGTGGCTGAAAAATAAATGACAAGAGACATATGATAGCTCTACAACATTGCATGGCAAACAAAATTAGATTCTACTATGTATGATTTTGTAATATATGAGCACAGGAAATGCAGGTACTCCTCCAGCACACCAGCACATGTGGTCATATCTAAGATAACCGTCGACTGAAAATAAATTGGTCAGTCGATTTTTTTAATGAACCGTACGATCTATAAGGAACGGGCAGATGGCCTTCGTCTACCTCCCTCCAGTCACTGTTGATGATCTTTCTTGAACCACCAGCGACCACCGGCCCAGACCCCTGCCTCCGCCGCCCCGCGCTCCCATCGACCTCACACCACCGCCGTGCTTGGCAGCGCCCCCAGGCCATCCCTTTAATCCCGACTGACCTCCAGATCGGGCGCCAGTAGCTCTAAGCCGCACACACCCCTAAGATAAACACCAAGGCGCTGCTTCCCCAGCGTAATAGGCGTACTAGCGCCTGTTACGCCGGGGAATGCTTCCGTTAATTGGGAATCAACTGGCCAGAAATTGAAATTCAGGGGGGCGACGGACCTCTAGCTAAGGTGAAATAGTATATGAGGAGAAACCTTGTGCATCGCGAGTTACTAGGAACATCTAGTATCAAGAAGAAGCAGTCAACTAGTGTCTTCTGTGGGATGAAGACCGTGCAAGCAGAGACGTAAGATTTGCACGAATAAGGGAAGAGGAGTACCTTTTTCGGTTGCCGGTGTGGTCACCTCCACATGTCGCGCCGATCTTCTTCTTTTTACCGGGGAAACCGATGTTCTGGAGGGTGCAGGCTTGGACGAACCCGTGGCCAAATTGTTGAGTGTGTTGCCGTGGCCGTATGTCGGCGGAGGGGAAGCAGATCCGAGGCGGCGAAGGACGGCGTAGCAGGAACAGCTCCGATGCGGTGGAGGGTGGCGAAGTTGGAGCGGCAGCGGTGAGGCGCAGGACGGCGTTGTTGAACTGGCTCGGGTACGGACGGCTCGGCCTCGGCTTCAACTACGAGCCGTGGAGGGTGTTGCGGTGGACGACGACGTCGGGGTATCGGCTCCGGCGTGATGGAGGAGGGCGGCGGTTGATGGATGGGATGGGGTGGCGGACGGAGGACGCCGGGGTTTCGCGGCTGGTGGAGAGGTAGTTTTGGCGCCCACGGAGTACGAATGGGGAATCAGACGGGTGGGGGGAACCATGTTTCGGTCTGGGACGCGCTTGTTTTTGGGTTTTTGAACAGAACATGGGACGCGCTTGTTTGAAATTTGGGGAAAGTACAAACTTTGCCCCCCTCTTAAATTTCGGACCTACTGCGGGTCGGGGGTAGGATGGTAATCCCAGGTGTCCCAAGTAGTGGGCGGGAGCGATTTCGGCCGCGCGCATGTGTGCTTAGGCGGGCATTGTGTATGAATGTTTTTCGGATGCGGTTGTGTGGCATCTAGATGAAGCTACAAACCTACCCCGGTTTAGACCTTTGGACGTCGGGCCGGTAGGTTTCATGGGTCGGAGTTATTAGAAAAGTAATTTCCTTGTACTACCAAACATTGGTCTCACGCGGTTTCGGGCGAGTAGAGGCTCTTTTGGCGCTTCGTTCGAAATTTTGAAACACAAGCATTCACGATTAGAGTACTCTTGAACTATGAGGATTGACCTAAATAGACAACATTATATTTGACCTTGTATGTTTGAAAACCTCATTAAATTATCCGCTTATTTTTGAAATTTTGACACTTGAAAATCCTATAACTACGATTATTTTGGAATGGAGGAGCTAAATTTGAATTTATTTTGTACACGACTACATATCCTATTATGTACAAAATCAGAGCAAAGATTGGTGCCCCCATAATTTAGGTATGGTTTACAAATGCCATGATATCAAATTCAAATAATTGAATGGACTTCATGTTGAATTCGATTTTTTTAAACCACCTTAAGTTGAATTCAAATGTATGCTAGTTCATAGGTAGCTATTTATAATTTCCATTGTGTAACTTTCGTATGTATAATGTGCTTTACACACACAACATGAACTATACTCACGTTTATATTCGATTGCTAAAGCGATGCATTGTCTGGAGTTCAAAATACTAACTATGTGGATCAATTGTGTCGAATAATAACATAGACATGCTCAAATTCGATAGAATCTAGATGTCTGATGGATCAATGACCGCTCCTTACACGAATTGCAAATATCATGATCCCATCCTAATATTTGGATACAATTTACATCTTTAATCAATGTGTAGAGCAGTCTTTTACGTGTAGTTTCACTCTCCATCGGTGGTCTCTCACACATGCTCACACACTCTCTCCCGAGGTGTCTTTCTCGCACACATGCTCTAGATATAACCCTCCCTCCCTCTCGTAACCATTTACAATTGTTTTCACTAACCTTTATCACAAGCACTCTTCCTCTCGCAAACATACACACGCACAATCCTCATCGACCCTTTCTATATACATGGACCTGCCTACGTATCTCATGTACGCACATTATCTTTACGCCTGTCTCTCACGCATTGTCTCACACGTCTCTTCCTAATCGACGAGTACGATTCTAGCAGAGCATTCTGTAGGATGCCCCTTAAAGTTAGGTTGGATGAATAGTAATATCAGAGATAAAGGGGTTACCTTAGTCCGAGAACCTAGGGTTACAAATCCTTGCTGGCTTTGTCAGTGGACACAGAGTCCTTCACAATTCTGCTATCTTTGTCTTGTACGACTAGTCATCCATGGGTCTTCCTAAATGCGTCACGGGCCGACCAATGTGGCGCAGGACGGAACCGAACGAAGGGCCTCACCTCGACCCACCGGACCTCACGCGGTGACACACCCTCTGCCCCCATGTCTCATTATCTTCTCACACCCACAGATACCAACACAAACACCACACACACAGAAAATTTCTCCTGGTATCTCTATTCCCTCCCCCCTTTGCATATACACACTCAAGGGAATGGAATCTCTTGTCGTGAC
>NC_057802.1:415000622-415018095 GCF_018294505.1 Triticum aestivum | reverse complement strand
TGGAATACGTAATACACACACATACCTCTCTAGGCCCCGCCAAATGCATCAACTACACATTCACACATGTTACATCACGTACCCCATTGATCTAAAAAGCCCTCTCTTCATGTTTATTTCGCATACATCATTCCTTTTGAATAAAGTGTGGCCAAAAAATTATTTTAGAGTTTCTACATATATACAACATTACAAAGTTATATGGAGGAGTACGAACGCTAATTTGCATTGCATGGTGCCCACAATGATATTTATTCCGCACTGTGAATTTGTATATTTTTATACTATATAAAAAGCTAGTCATAATAAAGAGAAACGAAGAGCATCTATCTCTCCATCGCATACCCCCCCTGTACGCCCCTTTCACGTATGCACACAAAACTATCTCCAGGTCCTCTAAAAGTAAGCCCCCAGAAAATTCACGCATGTTTCATCTTTCTCTCGCGATATATGCAATGACGATCATTGTATTTGAAGCGATAGCACGATACGTACATTGGACTTCAGAATCCACACATTACGGTCACCATTTACATTTTGTGGTTATTATACAGTCACGGGCTCACCGTACAACTCTGTATTTGCTCATGACATGACTAGTTGACCAGTTAAACGCTCCACGTGGCACCTCTAGTGTTGCATCACATTATCTCACCCATCGTGCCCACCTGTCGACTTGTATCTACTCTACATCTACACTCTTATAAAATACATAAAATACACTCTTATAAAAAACAGAGTTGGTGATGATGGTGTGCCTGCCATCCTGCAATATAGGCCGTCCGATTTATATCTGACGGATAGGAAAGAAACTATGGCAGTTTTGCAAAAAGGTACCCACGCACCTCTTCACATTTGCAAATAAGGCCTTCCCTCGTTCATCCTTTTCTCTCACAAGATAAACAAGTCATACAAATGCATCTTGATGTTACGTGCAACGCACGGGCATCTTGCTAGTACGAATGAAAACAAACGACAAAAAATATTTGGACGGTGGTTCGAAGTCATGACCGCGGGCACAGCGGACAAGGTGGCCTTGTATTGGTATGCTGAGCCGTCTGTTTTAACACACAAGAGCTGGTGTGGTGATTATACACACACGCACGCATGCACACGAACTGCATCCACGCAACACGCACACAAACACATGCACCTACGCACGCACGCAACACTCACACGTACACACGCAGCCACGCACGCACGCAACACTCACACGCACGCACACAACACTCACACGCACACACGCACGCATGCATGCACACACCAGTAAACCACACGACCAACACACACTCTCATGCTCAAGTGCTCAACCTACACGTGCATGCGCACACATCAGGCCCTGACAGACACATACACAACCAGGTGATTCCCACGCACGGGTTGGAGCCTTGTCGCGCCTGCGTAAATTTGTGTTTATCTGACCTTTTGCCAATGCAAACTGACAGGTGGGACCCACAAGGAACTTGGTCAATTTAACTAGTCAACATGGCGCCACGCAGACTATTTGGCCGGTCAACAGAGTGCAATCCGATGCTGAGCTGTGAGCAAGTGACCGTATAATCACCGCAAAACGTATATAGTGACCATAATCAGCTTATTGTGAAGTTCGGTGACCGTATTATGCTTTTCTCTCTGTAGGCCCTCCAAAACTACATCTCT
This sequence comes from Triticum aestivum, assembly GCF_018294505.1. NCBI lineage: Eukaryota > Viridiplantae > Streptophyta > Magnoliopsida > Poales > Poaceae > Triticum > Triticum aestivum. The sequence continues at coordinate 415,016,436 of NC_057802.1, read as the reverse complement.
ACACGTTCTCGCATGTTACATCTAACAACTATGCAATACAGCACTACTACTACACTCTAACACAATAAATCATATGTGTTTTTAGTTTTACTAGATATCATATTGTTACTTATAATTATTCAGTTTGCATACATTAAAATTGCCTTTGAAATGTATGTCGAGTATCATCTACCGCGCGGGAAAAATCCCGCCCTTTCCTGTTTAATCGGGTTTGTATCGATGGATCGTGCGAAACAGCAAAACTATAGTACTATACAGTACTACAAGTGACAGTTCACTGGGCCATCGTGTCGTCTACTCCTCCGTCATAAGAGTGGAGCGCTCGCTTTCATAAATCTTCTAGTCCCTTTCGCCGACATGTGGGACATCAAGCTACCGGGTCCACATGCCATACCGGAATACAGTGCAGAGCAGCCGGGGTGAAGCACTCCAGTCATGGCGTCGGCGTAGTAATGAGCAATGAGGCGTCAAATCACAAAGCTGCACCTTTCCCGCAGTTAAGTTGGAGCGACGAAGCAACCATCACATCATTTCACTCGTTGCTGAATCCGCTTCTCCCTCATCTTCTTCAACTCTACCACGTGTTGCTTCTGCCGTTGTTCTGCCTCAAGTGGGACGCGGATCGGCTTGGTAAAGCAGTGACACGTGGGACCGCATGTTAGCAAACAGCCAGGACAACGTCCTTCGAAAATAAGAAGCCTAATCCTAGACTTACAAAGGGCTACGTAGCTGCTACGTATACTTTCCATCTAATCTATATATGCCCCCCTGATTTTTAGGTGGGGTGGGCCTAATCCTCACCTTTAATCCAATCAAATAGTCCCACATCGCATCAGTTCATAACTTTACGTAAACCATTACGTGGATGTAGCATTGCTCAAATAAGAAACCTCCCCTGCCATCCGCGCGGCAAAATCACCTCCTTTTTACTAATCTTGATTCTATAATTTTTTAGATCAATATAATTGAGATTTGTATAGATAGCACACAGGAGCAAAACCAAGTGGCATGGTTAAGGGCATCCACAATGTGTAGCCAAATGTGAAAATAGATTTTGGCATCATGGGAACCATTGTGGATGGTGTTGCCAAAGCCAAAAAGATGGAACCGAAGCTCCCTGATTGATTGATTGAAGGAATAGAAAAATGCAACGTCTCTCCTCTTTCTCCCATGCTTGGATGCATGTAGTACAGTATAGAGCACAGAGTCTACTCCCCTGTCCCTTCTATCACAAATCACAAAGCAGTGAGGCGTCAAATCACAAAGGCACGGACGAAGCAACCATCATTTCACTCTTCGCTGACTTCGCTTCTCCATCGTCTTCTTCGAGAAACCATCTCACCGCACTAGTACTCCTAGTAGTACTAGTAAAGGACTTCCTGGATGCAAATAAGGCGGTTGTCTCGGCTTGCAGGCGGCACTTGCGAACGACTTACCGTGGTCTCCCCCAATGGTGTTCTCCGTCGAACGCACTTCGCCAAACCACCCAAAAAAGATATCATCGACGTCACTGCAATGGGGAAGGAAGTCAAATATAGTTACTACCTCCATTTTTTTTGTACACAAGGCCAATATATCAAAATTACAATTTGCAAAGGGCCACTAACACTAATCGAGGCAAAATTGATGGGGTTAGCAACCAAGGACATTAATATCCCCTGCATGCATGCGGAAGTGAAAACGTTGGTTTGCATGGCGCTGCATTAATCAAGCGATGAGGAGTGAGATGGTTAGCTCTTTGGTCTTTGGAGAAAAAATACGCATTAATTGACACATGAAACGAGGATTTGTATCGATTAAATCCCACGAAGGAAAACCCCGCCTTTCTTTTTTAACACTAGTACTCCTAGTACGTACGTACTTATCCTGTTTGGGTCTAGGCCTTGCATTGCCAAACTTCGCCACACATTTTTGCCAAGCTTGCCTAAAGTTTTCAAAATGAGAGGGAGGTACACTTGCGCACGGCTGTCGCGGTCGCACCGCACCCTCACACGGTCGCTCCTGCACGCCGCGGTCGCACCGCACCCTCACACAGTCGCTCCTGCATGCCGCAAACCCAACCAAGGGAACACACCCTCACTGACATGTGCTGTCGCATGTGAACAAACCAAACTCAGCCATCCTATCGCTGACACATAATTTTCGTTCATAGAGTATGTTTATCCAACCGCATGTTGGGGAGTATCCGTACGGCCCGTGCGGTGGTCTGTTGGGGAAGAAGAAGAGGTGAGGAAGAAGGAAAGAAGGGTTAGGAGACATAGGATATTCATCCAACCGCCTGAAATGGTAGACTGACCCAAGTCAGGCGACTTGCATAACAAATATATGTTTTTACATAGCAAAAGATCCATAAAAACAACAACATAAAGAAAAACTATCACTGCTCACGGAAAGAGACGGCCTCGTCGTCTTTGGCTGCCGGCGCGAACCAGGCGTCGCTGCCGACGTGTGTCTCTGCACCATGGTTGTCCTCGGCCTCCAGCTACTCGTTCAAGCGGAGCGTGCGGGCGCTCTGCACGGACCAGAGCACAGCCCGGTTCAAGTCGAGGACGTCCGGTTCTGCCTACAGGAGGGCCTCGATGGCAGCGGCATCCGCGCGTTTCGCGTCGAGTCGAGCCTCCGCCGCTCGGTTGAAGTGCAGGACATCCGGTTCCGCCTGCAGGAGGGCGTCGATGAGAGCGGCATCCACGCGCTCTGCGTCGAGTTGAGCATCTGCCACCCGGTTCAAGTCCAGGACGTCCGGTTCCGCCTGCAGGAGGGCCTCGATGGCAGCGGCATCCGCGCGCTACGCCTCAAGTTGAGCCTCCCCCGCCCAGTTCACATCCAAGGCATATGGTTCCGCCTGCAGGAGAGCCTCGATGGCAGCGGCATGCGCGTGCTCCGTGTCGAGTTGAGCCTCTGCCTCTCGGTCCTCCTTTAGTATCGCCATGTTGAACCGCTGGTCCGCCTGCACCATGGGGGACTCGGACGCCGGCATGAAGTCGACGTCCATCGTCTCATACCCATCGGGGGCCTTCTGCGCCGCGACCTCCGCCATGAACATTGGATCGGCTTCCTCCTCCTCATAGCTTGCTCCAGAGAACTCGGGGATTGGCCCGCCGCAAAGCGAGCTTGGGAACGGAGGTCTGTGGCGCCGACCGCCGCCGCGATTTCTGCGCGGCGCTCCGGCGTTAGCATCTTGTAGTAAGTGATCTTGCAGTGCACCATGGCTTTCCGGCGAACTAGGGGACGCTTGATGCGGGCTAGGGGATCGAAAGGTGGGGGAATGGGCTGGAGAATTGGTGTGGTTTTAGGGCAGTGGCTGGTGTAGGCCGAGCAGCGAAGGTTCTGGTGTGAATAGTGGTTCCGGTGACGACCGGTCAATCGGTTTTGACTGTACATCGCTCTTGTCGCGTTCGCGTTGCAGCCCGGCACGCTAGACCCTCCACATCGCTCACCGAATGGAATGCGCTTCGTCTTGTGTTTTCGCTTGCTTGTGGGACTGCAGTTGAGAGCAAACCGACGTCACTCCCCCTCCCCCGCCCGCGTCATTTATTATACCACCACTCCCTCCGTTTTATGCGGAGTAAATAAAAACAGAGGGAGTATACTACGGATGAGGATCCCCTGACGTGGCCGAACCCATTGAGTAACTGACATGCGGGGCCTAGCAAGCATGGGGTCCGCCAGTAAGTGACCGAAAGGGAGTGTAAGGCAGGGATACCTACGTCAGCGGATCCACTTCCACTATACTACTTTGACCAAATGTTAGAGTAATAATATATGACATGCAACTTACACAAATGTTAGAGTAATAATATATGACATGCAACTTACACAAAGCATACATGGTCTAATGCGTTTTTCGAGGCTAACTTTGACCAAATGTTAGAGTAATAATATATGACATGCAACTTACACAAAGCATACGGTCAAATTCGTATGTGAAAGGAGTTTCCAATGATATAATTTTCACATTATACATCTCATGTACTATTAATCTTGTCAATAGTCAAATTGGAAAACATCTCGAGTACAAATCTAGGAGTACGTACGAATCTAACAATATTGATTGGGCGTTGTTGAATGTTGATACCTTTTTGATCAAAGTAGAGATACTTTGACTACACATAAAACTTATATGTAAACTAGAAAGGATAGGGGGAGTATATTGTACGTTCAAAAACGAAACGAACGTTGAATACCCTTTATATATGATTTGCGGATGCTATGATCACCGGTTCAAAATTTTGAATCCGCCTTAGGTATCACGTGCCCCCACTCGTTCCCTCTCGATTTCATCTCGGGGTCCGGAGATCTATTGAAAGAGGACTAGGGTGGGTACATGCGAATGATACTCGGCAGAATGTTCAAATGAGGCATGCGGGAGGATGGACTCGACTGGAGGGCAACATGATCGATGGAGAAGAGGGTTGCAGAGGAATGACAAATAAGCAAACGCCACATGATTATACTTGAACAGCTCAAATAAACAATAAGTTGTCTCGCTTGGCCTACATAGTGAAAGGCCTAATGCGCAACGCGGAGCACTGACGCTCGAATATGGCCGGCAAAACAGGGAAACCGACATGTGGAGCACACCCGTCGGGACGACATAGCGCAGACTAGTCCAATGGAGGAGCTGGCCCACGACCTCCTCGCCACCGACAACCGTTCATGTGGGTCGTTGGGGCCAACAAAGGGGCACAGCTCCAGCACCGCCTCTGGACACGGCGACCGCGGTGAGCGACACACTCATATCGTCGCTAGACACGGTCGGTTTTAGTGTGCCGAGGGTGGCGTTAGTGCTGTGGCACGACCAACGGTATGTTTGGTTTGTGCCCAAGGTTGCCCCATAAAAGCATTGGGTAGCCAAAATTTTGGTTGAGGTATTGGTTGCCCATGATTTGGCCGACATTGGCAAGAAAAATGTACTAGAGTTGGTTAGAGTTCATTGGCATGCCAAAGAAATTGCAACCATCCAAACAAAGACCAATCTTTGGGTGATGACCAAAATTTTGGTTGAGGTATTGGTTGCCCATGATTTGGCCGACATTGGCAAGAAAAATGAACTAGAGTTGGCTAGAGTTCATTGGCATGCCAAAAAAATGGCAACCATCCAAACAAAGACCAATCTTTGGGTCATGACCAAAATTTTGGTAAGGTGCACTTTGGCCACAATCCAAACACACCCCAACACCCGGCTCGTCGAGGATGCACGGGGCGCCGCGATGCGTCCGCGGAGTGGTGTAGCGCGGCCAACTGCATCCTCTGGACCTAAGACCATGCCGGGTCGTCTTGCTTTTTCAATGACATGCGGGGATCGCATGTGAGCAAAGGGCATCTCCAACGTTGCCACGACCGCAGCTGACTACCCTGGCACACCAAAACCCTCGTCCCTCGCGCCGTCGCGCGGTGCGTTCCCAGCCGGCACCGGCTGCCCGCATTCATGTCGTCCGTTCGTATGTCGTCGTTAAGAGGCTCGGTGCCCGAGGAACTAACTCCGGTGACTTAATGACGCACTCGGACGCTTGGCCTCACCGGAATGCGCTACTTAAAGCGGCAACGCCCAGCTAACCTCCACACCATAGTGCATCGTCCTCCTACCTGGCACCACATCCGCCATGACCGCAAGTGCGAACGCTCTACGGGAGAGCTTGTCTTCGGGGATGAAGCTTGAGGTCGCCGCCCTCGCTGAAGTCGCCTCTCGCGACGCAATAGCGGCGTAGCCGGACGCGGACGCGACCACACAAGCAGTGGCCACGCTGGCGGCCGACGACGGGAGCACCATCAGCCATGCGTCCTACTTGCCGCCGTCCAACGTCCGGCACCGCCGAGGTCGGGGACTCCTCCGAGGATGAGTAGGGCATGGGAGGCGGCAGGGCATGGTGTGCCAACTGGCCGGTCCGTATCCCGTGTTCTCCTCTTCCTCGCTAGAGACCGCACCTTCACTTCACGGGTCTTGAACCCCGCCCCTGTACATAGAGATCGCAGATGGAGGACGTCGGTCGCCGCCGTAGAATAGGTTTAGGGTCAAGTTTCTTTTATTTTTCTGTCCTATAAAAGTTCGAAATGTAATGAAAATCTGCCGTGTTTGCATTAATCTCGGCCGGTGTATATTAACTTTCACAATAATATACATATTGTAGGAGTACTCGCAAGATGCCCGTGCGTTGCACGGTAGATCAAGATCTTGTGGGAGAAAAGGATGAACGAGGGAAAGCCTTATCTGCAAATGTGGAGAGGAGTGCGGGTAAATTGTCATAGTTTCCTTCCTATCCGTTAGATATAGATCGGACGGCCTATATTGCAGGATGACAGGCACACCAACTCTGCTTTTTATTGAACCGAGACAAATCTAACATGCGAAGTAAAATAAACACATAGGGTCTATACATACACAAATTATCTTAGGCACTCCAATAGTACGTCCACTACACATTCACGCATTTCACATCTTTCTACATCTACAGGAACCTACGAAAGGGTTAACCTAAATTGCCTCTCTCTCTCCTCCCCTGATTTTCATGGTGGTGGGCCCCTCCCTCCCCCCAATCTACAATCAACAGCTCACACGTTTCACATTACGTTAATTACATAACTGGGATTACGTAGGTGTAGCATTACTCGTCCTAAAAAACCCAACTAAGCCAACCTCCCAGCATATCGCGCGGGAAAAGACCCGGCCGCGCCGTTTTAGTCGGGATTGCCGGATTACTAGTAGTAGTATCGCTGGATCGCGCGAAGCAACACTTTTTTTGAGGGGGCGAAGCACCTAGCTTAAAAGGAAAAAAGGCGGTACACTCACAGCACTCCTGTCGCGGTCGCATTGCACCCCACACACGTTCAGTCCTGCACAGGGCTCACGCAAATGGAACGCGCTTCGGCTTGCCTCTTCACTGACACGTGGGACTGCACTTGGAGAAACTGACCATGCGCCAAACTCCCCCCGCCCACCACGCGAAAATCCTCCCCCCCACACCCAAAAATTCCCCCCAAATCCGGTTCAACCGCCCTTCGGCCAACTAGCCAATAATATTCCCCAAACCCCCTCCCCCCTGTCCCCCTCCACTCCATTTGCTCCGCCAAAGCCGCCCTCCCCACCGTGCCGATACGTCGGTGCCGCGGTTCGGCGATCCTCTCGCTCCCACAGTACGCTCTCGTAGACTGTCGTCCTCTAGCCGCGCCGCCACCTCTGGCTACGTTCTTGTGGAGGCGCACGGCGGTCAGCGCTGCCATCGCTAGCGACGTTCGTGTGGAGACGCACGGCGGTCAGCTTCTCCCACGGTACGCGCATTCTAGACTGAGGCCCCGTTCATGTCGGTGTAGCGCTGAATGTTAGCTGATAGACGTTGTTAGTCTCACTATTTGCCGAAGTAGTTCACTGTCAATATGCTCTGCTGAAGAAGCTTCCTTGCCCTGTTCTGCACTCAATCTGCTTAGCTGAGATGGCATGCCAAGGCCGATTAGTACCTAAAATATCCTGCCATATATTTATTGTGATGTAGATTGCCATGGTCTAGTAGCCAATCTGTTAGGTGAAATAGCTCTACACCGTTTTATACTCGATCTTTGTTGCTGCGATGGCCTTTGATAGTTCGATGGCTGTGTGCTCGGCCTCATTGACTGCTGAAATAGCCTGCCATAATTTGGCACTCAAATCTGTTTGCTGAATTAGCTTTACATATATTTTGTTACTTAGATCTGCTCATCCAAATATCTTGCCATAGCTTTAGACATCGACCTAGGTATTTTTTCAGGCCTTCATAAAAAAACATATATGTTTTTCCTGTAATATCTAGTAGAAGAACTAATTTTTATGTCTAACAGATGGACAGGACTTGGATAACTTCTGCTCGAAGATTCTCCGCTGCATATGTCGAGGGGGTTGAAAACTTCATGAACTTTATCAGAGCTGAGTACAATGGTCCGAAATCAGATGTGCTCTGCCCGTGTAGCAGTTGTATGAATTCAGTTACAAGACCCCAGTCAACTGTGCAAAATCATCTACACTTGTATGGGATGTCGGTCACATATACTAGGTGGGTTCATCATGGTGAAGCTGTGAACGTCAATGTTATTGACTACGTGGAAGCAGCAGATCACCATCTTGATCTACCTGATGCTCAGGTGGAAGAGGAGGAGGAGGTGGTGGCAGAGCCAGTGAATTTGACCAACATTGAAACAATGCTACAAAATGCTGGTGCATTCCGTGAACTTTCACCTGCGGAAGAAAAATGGTGGGCCCGCATGTTGGAACAATGCAACGTTGCTGTCACCCCAGGAAATAAGCTGTCAGTATTCTCAGCTATGGTCACCTTTCTTCAGGTGAAGACATCTGAGCGGATGACCAACAAATCATTCGATGCGATGTTGGCTGCTTTCCGCAAATCTTTCCCAGATGTGTCTGAGCTGCCACACACCTACAGTAAAATGAAGAATTTCCTTCATGCAGTTGGAATTGGATATGATATGATCCATGTTTGTAAGAATAATTGTGTTCTGTTCCGGAAGGATTATGCCAACTTAACTGAATGCCCGAAATACAAATCATCAAGATGGAAAGATGGCGATGCTGTGAAGAGGATTCCTCATAATGTTCTGAGACATTTTCCAATTACACCAAGATTGCAGAGGTTGTTTCATGATGCTGAAACAAGAGAGGATGTACTGTGGCATTCTAGGAACCAGGAGTATAGAGATTAGAATGTAATGAGCCATCCATCTCATGGTAGTTAGTGGAAAAGCTTCAATGATAAACACAAAGAGTTTGCTGCTGACCCGAGAAACATTAGACTTGGCTTAACTTCAGATGGATTTAACCCATTTGGCCACCAGAGCGCCACATATAGCATGTGGCTAGTGCTTGTTATCCCTTACAACATGCCTCCAAATGTTTGCACCAAAGAATCAAACTACATGATGGCCTTGCTCATCCCAGGTCCAAAAAGTCCTGGAAAGGATTTTGATTTGTTCATCGAGCCTCTTGTGGAGGAACTTCAACAGCTATGGAAGGGTGTTCTCACTCGAGACCTATATAGCAGCCCACCAGCTGATTTCTTTCTGCATGCGGTTATAATTTGGTGCATCCATGATTATTCGGCTTTGGGCGCTATGTCAGGGCGAACGACACATGGTTACAATGCATGTGTTCGCTATGACAGGAATCCGCTGTCATACGCAATACTTAGCAAGATCTGTTACATTGGACACCGCCGTTTCCTTGCCAAGGACAAGCCGCATCCTAGAAAATACCGAAGACATGTGTTCAATGCAAAGCATGAAAACCGTGATGCGCCAAAGAGGCTCACCGCCGATGAGTTGCAAGTGGAATTAGAGAAGGTCAGGCATATTACACCAGGAAACCAACCTGGTAATGGTAGCGGGAAAAGGAAGCGTGGCAGGGTAGAAGAGAGATTATTGTTTACCCGCAGGTCCACTTTGTGGGACTTGGAGTATTGGAAAGATTTGGATCTGCGGCATAATCTTGATGTGATGCACATCGAGAAAAATATATGTGACAGCATTATCGGCACAGTTCTTAATATTGAAGGCAAGACGAAAGATACCTTAAAATCTAGGATTGATTTGACACACCTGGGTATCAGAAAGGATTTACAGGTGCAAGATGAAGGTAAACCACGGGATATGGCACCAGCTGTGTACGTCTTGGACAAGGTAAAAAGAAAAGAATTCTGCGAGGTCCTGTCACGTGTGAGATTCCACATGGATTTGCTTCCAACCCTGAAAGGAGAGTCAGTGCAGATGGAAACAAGGTACAAGGGTTGAAAAATCATGACTGCCACGTCCTACTTCAAAGGGTTTTACCTGTTATCCTTAGAGGATTGGGCCGCCCTGACTTATACAGAGCAGTTGCAGAGTTGGGACAATTCTTCAAGGAACTCTGCAGTAGGAATATCAGGATAGATGCTTTGGAGCGTCTTAGAGACAAGATACCAACTATCCTATGCGACCTTGAGAAGATATATCCTCCAGCCTTCTTTGATGTGATGGTGCATTAGGCTGTTCATCTACCTGATGAGGCACTACTTAGAGGTCCAGTACAGTATGGCTGGATGTACCCTATTGAAAGGCGGCTAGGCACTTTCAAGGGCTATGTTAGGAACAGAGCTAGACCCGAGGGTTCCATTGCAGAGGCCTACATTGCTACAGAAGCGTTGACATTCTGCTCAAAATACATTGAAACAGCTGATCAGCTTAGCAAAGAGGTGGTTGAAGACAGTTCCGGGCTCAATGTTTTCGATTATTCTGTTCGACTTATAGGGAAGAGTCGACAAGAGGACAAACCTAAAGATTTGGAAAAAATGGTTTGGTGTGTGTTGAATAACTGTCCTGAGATACTACCTTATATCAAGTAAGTGCAGTACTGCAGCTTATACATCATAATCTACTAAACTTGCAGCACATTCTTATATATTTAGATGTTTGACGCGATCACTATGTTGTGCAGCATCTACAAAGAGGAGTTACTGCCGCAAAATCCAAGAAACATTGACAAACTGGTTATGGCGGGATTTGTGAAATGGTTCAAGAACCATGTAAGCTTTTGAAGTGCACTGTCGGTTTTTTTAATATATTGAGTACATAAGATGATCAGCTTGTCTATTTTCTAACCATAGGTTAAGAAGATGCGGGAGGATGGGCAGACAGTTGATGATGCCCTTTACTCACTAGCAATGGGTCCTGATACTCGGGTAAGACATTATGAATCTTGCGTTGTTGGAGATGTGCGCTACAACACCCTTGCACGAGACGAAGGCAGGAAGACACAAAACAGTGTGATCATGAGCACGGATACGTATGACAAAGAGACAACTGAAATGTATGCTAACATAACAGACATTGTTCAGTTGCAGTATATCTCTAGTTTCGAGGATCATCAGTGTGTGGTTCTGTTGTTCTGTCATTGGTATAACCTATTTTCCAGGAACGCAAAACCCAGAGCTGATGATTATTTCAAATCCATCAATGTCAAGGCGGCGTACCAGACCAACGAGCCTTTTATTTTGGCAAATCAAGCAACACAGGTATTTTTCATGGAAGACACATTTGAACGTAGCGATGACTAGAGAGTATTGCAAAGGTTTGAGCAGAGGAATTCGTTTAATGAAGTTGCACAACAAGATGATGCTTACGGAGCTCCTGATGTACAAGATAACACAGATGTTGCTAATATCTTTGAGAACCATCACGTCAATGACGCCGGCGAAAAGATTGCCTGTCGTGCTGTGGACATACAAGAGTTGATCAAGAAGAAGCCAATGTTCGAGGACGTTGAGGACGAAGAAGAAGATGACACCGTGGGGAATTACGATTCAGACTGATATACATGGAGAAGATGTTGACGCTGCTGCTGCGGATCATGATTACATTGCTTTTGTCGTATTTGCCTGTCAGAAGACGTTTTTTATCTACTATGTGAAATTGTGTTTGCTATGACAACTGAAACCTGATGAACATGTTGTTTAGTATTTTGCTGTGAGAACATCACTTGTTATGTATGCTGATTTGTGTTTGGTGATTGTATGACAACTAAAACATGATGACATTGTTGTTTAGTTGTACTCATATTTGGCTGTGAAACTTGAATTTGATGACATAGTTTGCTGATGGAATGCAATTTGCTCGACGTCTTCGAATGAGAACAAAGCTGACCCGACAAGGCCTCTGCTATTTATTTATTTATATGAGCAAAAGGGGATACCCCCTGATTTTCGTTAATAGAAATCATTAGATGTTCACAACACTACGCCCAGCCTGCTACACAGGTTTCATTCATTACTAGTTTTAGCAAAGTGCTCATGTCGTAGCCACTGAATACATCACGAGTGCTACATACACTGCAAATAAAGAGACAATCATCCTACAGAGCACATCGATTTTGCCCATTATCTTCACAAGCTCTTTCATCTCCTCATTGCTCTCAAGGCTGTTCAGCAGCTGTTGCTTGGCCATGATCAGAGGAACTGCATCTTTAACCTTCTACTCTGCATCTTCCTCTCCTGTCGTTCCTTACTTGTCCAACACCCCAACCTGCTGGTATTGGGATTCCTCGGCTAACCAAATAATCAGCGTAGTTGCATTCCCCCACATCAGCAACTTCCCAGAAATACAAATCACACGAATCTTCCCTTTTCTGCACGAATCAAATTGGAAGATCATCAACCAAACTATTAAAAAAATCAGCAACTGAAAGTAGCAGAACAACACTTAAACATATCATTACCCCATGATTCGGGCATTTGTAGAAGACTCGGCCAGGGTTGCGGATTGTGGTTGAGACGCGATGGATGATTCTGCGTGATTTGCAGCAGTGGCACCACACCAACGACAGCGGGTTGCGATGAGCAATCGGCTACGGTGCGCGTGCCGGCGGGGGTGTGATGAGACCCACAGGCGATGGTACAGGTGGCGACTTGGCGCATATCTGGTTGTTTCCTGCTGAAGAGCAGGTGGACGAGCAGCCAGTGGACATGGTTGCTGCGGCCAGAGCTTCTGATGCTAGGTAGAGCAAGTAGAGAAGAGGAGAAGCGAACGTTGGATATGTCAGTTTTTTTCATTACTTGCAGAGTAGCATAGCACCATATATAGTCATAGTCTAGCTTTGGATTCGAACCAGCTACAGGAGCACGTCCTTCTTTTTTCTAAAACTCGGCAATGTCTCTTTACTGGTACACTAGCTTGTTCTGTACGCCTTCCCAAGTCTTTGATTTTCTTTCGCTTTTTTGCGAGGAAGGAAGGAGGACAAAATTGAGAGTTCGTAGGACTCGAACCCAAGACCTCTCGGTTGAAAACCAAGGGTGCTAGTCACTTATGTGGCGAACGTTCCCTGTGAGGAGGACGGCAGACGAACGCATTTTCCTCGCAGTTTTCTTCCTATATATAAAAAAGTATGCTACTTGGTGTGCACTTAGTCAACAAACGATTGTGCCAACCTTGACCGTTGGATTGACATTCAACGTCTGTCGCGTTTCTTCAGTCTTTTCTTCCTCGAGCCGCCAAAGCCAAACCAGCGCCGGCGGGACCGCCTGCTCCCGCCTCCCACGGCTAGTTGTGATCTTCCCCGGCTCCTGTTCGTTCCCGTCCGAGGCCTCACCATCGTCCTCCGCCTTGGTTCGCTCGCCGCGGCGCCGCCCTCCGGTGTTGTCAACATGGTCAACAACCGAGAGGAATAAGGAGATGACTGTACATGGTGAGGATGACAGTAGGGACCCAGCAGCGCGCGCAGTAATTTTGTTTTTTCGGGACGGAGAAGGGTATCAACTCGGGTGTGCGGGACCCGTGGCTCATCTAGCCCAGGCTTTTATTTCATATGTTTAGCACATGACCAGCCCAGTTTGTTTTTTTCCTTTCTGAAAATGGCTAGCCAGCTATTTTGATTTTTGCAGAATAACCAACGTAGGCCTACTTGCTTTTCTACGCCCTGCTGGGCCGGAAATCTTTCAAGACGAGGAGGGATGCATTTTGCCCAGAAAATGGGCTATAAGTAATAAGAAATGGGATATAAGTAATAATAAATGGGCTATAAGTAATAATAAATGGGCTGTAAAATGAAAAAATACAGCAAACAGGCAATTAGTTCCAAAATACTGTTTTCTTTCAGATTTTGATATTTTAAATTTCATTTTTTTGTGTGGGTAAAATTTCATTGAATTTAAATTAAGGTATATTTAGATTTAAAATTAATTTGAATCTGGCTAGAAATTTCGGGCTGTATGCTGTTTGGGACAGATTTGGAGGCTGACTTGTGGGTCTACTAGGTTGACGTGTACTTTAGCTTTGTCAACTTAGTCCACAAACGATTCTAGCAGCAGTGACCGTTGGATGTTAATCCAACGGCCGTGCTACTTCTTCAATATCTGGTATTCTTGCTCCGGCCGCCCAAACCAGCTCCGGTGGGACTGCCTGCTCCCGTCTCCCGTGGCCGGCTATGCTGCCGCACAGGCCGCACCGCCCGACCCTACTTCATTGCTGGCCAGGCCATTCCTCTACTCACCCACACCTCTTGTTACTTTCCGGCGACGGCAGCCGGACCAGTAAACCCTCGTACTCCCCACCGCGTGGGCAACCATTGCCGAGTCTTCCCCGGCTCCATGTCGTTCCATTCCTAGGCCTCGCCGTCGTCCACCGCCATGGTGCCCTCGGCGCGGCCTGGTCAACGTGGTCAACGATCGACATCCATCGGCCGTGGACTGTACGCGCAAAATAATGATTCCTCCACCTGACAGCTGGGACCCACCGGAAGGGCCTCTGTATTTCGCGAAAAAAACGTTCCCCCCGCTGACATGTCGGACCCAACAGCTATATCTTCGCACGCAAGGAAGTGCCACCTTATTACACACAAAAAATGAATACCCCCTGCTAGCTGGGACCCACCATAGTGGGAGGATGACTTGTGGGCCAACTAAGTTGACGGGGACGGAGGGCTTTGTCAACTTAGTCAATTTGAACGATTCTAGCTCCAGTGACCGTACGATGTCCATCCAACGGCCGTAGTGCTTCTTCAACCTCTGGTCTTCTTGCTCCAGCCGCCCAAAGCAGCGCCGGTCGTGCCGCATGCTCCTGCCTCCCGTGGACGGCTGTGCTGCCTCGGAGGCCTCACCACCCCCTACTATTCCCACCGCTGGCCAGGCCCTGCGGCGACAGCAGCCTCACACCGCAGCCGAACCAGTGAACCCTCGTACTCCTCTCCGCGCGGGCTTCCACTGCAGCGTCTTCCCCGGCTCCGCGTCGTCCCCTTCCTAGGCTTCGTCGTCGTCCAGCGCCGTGGTGCTCTCGGCGCGGCCTGGTCAACGTGGTCAAGGAACGACTTCCATCGGACGTGGACTGTACGTGGCGAGGCTGACAGCTGGGTCCACGGCCGCAGCAAGGAAGTGCCTCCTCATTACGCGGTAAATAATGATTCCTCCACCTGACAGCTAGGACCCACCGGACGGGCCACAGTATTTTGCGGAAAAAATGTTTCCCCCTGACTGCTGGGACCCACCAGCTTCATCTTCGCACGCAAGGAAGTGCGTCCGGGCAAAAAAATTGATTCGCCCCCTGACTGCTGGGACCCACTAGCTACACCTTCGCACGCAAGGAAGTGCGTCCGGGGAAAAAACCGATTCGCCCCCCTGACTGCTGGGACCCACCGGCTACATCTTCGCACGCAAGGAAGTGCGTCCGGGCAAAAAAAACGATTCGCCCCCTGACTGCTGGGACCCACCAGCTACATCTTCGCAGGCAAGGAAATGCCTGACAGTCGGGACCCACCTGGTCGAAGCGCACGTAGTGTTGTCATTCTGATCGCGAACATGTACGTACATACTGGTCGATTTAGAGGCGCGCACATGTCGTAGTAGAGGCGCGCACGTAGCATGTACACGTACGTACATCGGCCAGGGTGCAAGAATGAAAATACGACCATGTATGTGTACATACGGGCGGGGTCTCGAACGCCTACTCACGCATACGTACGGCCAGGGCTCGTGTACATGGCTGGGTCGGAACGGAGAAACAGCGTCGTCGTCGTGTTCATGGGGAGGCAACGGAATGCGTCGTGTTCATGGGGAGGCAACGGAATGCGTCGTGTTCATGGCGAGGCAACGGAATGCGTCGTGTTCATGGGGAGGCAACGGAAGGCATCGTGTTCATCGGGAGGCAACAAAACGCGTGGGAGCCAACCGGCTGGGTCGGAACGGAATGCGTGGTCGTGTTCATTGGGAGGGCTTGGACGGAATAGGCGATGGAAACGAGGCCTGGCGTACCGCAAAACGGAGGAAACAGACCTCCTATGTTCGGAACGGGGTCCTGTTGATCGGGAGGGGTGTGG
>NC_057802.1:414989261-415000078 GCF_018294505.1 Triticum aestivum | reverse complement strand
CGCAACGCTCACTGTTCGTCCGATCGATCGGCTTCAGTTAGCAGCAGTAGCGAAGGAATCGCTCGATCGGGTTCAGTTAACAGTCATCGATCGATCGCTCGGGTTCAGTAACGCGTAGCCTGCAGTGCAATTGCTCGGGTTCAGTTAGAGCCCAACGCCTCGCTCGGGTTTAGTTAGAGCCAACGCCTCGCACACACGCGCGTACGTGTACGAGAGAAACGCGCATCGCTCGGCCCCCGACCTCCCACCGTAACCAGGAACTCCCCGAAATTTTCCTCCCCCTCGCTTGTACCACGGTTTTTTCCGTCATGGACGGCCTAAAGAATGTCATGCAGCTATGTCTCCGGCCCGCGCAGGACGAAAATCCCATTTTCTGTCATGATTTTTTGTCATAGAAGTAGGAGCCCACCACATCAATGATGATACCGGGTTTTGTCACAATTATCGTCATAGAAGTGTCATATGTATGAAAGAAATTTTTTCGTTCGGCCCAAAATGTCAGGGATGTGTCTTTTTTGTAGTGGGAGGGGCGCCTCTCCCTCCTCGAGCTGCCGGCCGCAGGCACAGAGGAGAAGAAAGCCAAGGCCAAGGATGTGAAGCGCAACGAAGCGGCAGTGCTAGCAGCGGAGCCCGACACCAAGCGGGGCAGAGATCAGCCCGAGTCATCCAAGAATAGCCGACCGTTCTGCGCCTTCCACAATCTGAACACCCACAACACCAGTGACTGTCAAGAGCTCAGAGCCATTCGCGAAGGACGTTTCGGTCGTCGCCTCGAGCGCAGCGATCGGGGCTACGACCTTGGAGGAGGACGTGGAGGCGGACGCTGGGACGACCGTGGCCCGCGCCAGGAGTGGCGCGACAGGCCTCGTGAGGACCGCTGGCAGGACCACCCTCGCGAGGGCGCCTGGAGGGACCAGCCTCGTGAGGATCGCCCCCAGGGCAACGCCGGTCTTCCCCCGCTACCGCCACCAAGAAGGAATGACGATCACCATCAGGATGAGGGGGCTGGGGGCTTACAGGAGCCACGTGCAGTCGCGTGCATCTTGGGCGGCGCGCAGGCCCTGGCCTCTCAACGCATCTTCAAACAGTTCGGTCGGGAAGTGAACGCGGTGCTCCCCAAGCTCGAGGCCACGCGCCCACTCAGGTGGTCTCAATGCGCCATCACTTTCGACTCGGCAGATCAGCTCAAGTGCGCAACCACCGCTGGCGCCCTCCCGATGCTGTGCTCCCCAGTCATCAGCAATGTGTAGGTTACCAAGACCCTCATCGACGGTGGCGCAGGGCTCAATGTCATGTCCGTCGACACGTTCGACAACCTCCAAGTGCCATATGAGCAGCTTCAGCCTACCAAGCCTTTCTCAGGAGTGACCGACGGTTCCACCACACCGATAGGAAAGGTCCGCCTGCCTGTCACCTTCGGAGAGCGCAAGAACTACCACACCGAGCTCATCGACTTCGACGTCGTGCACATCCGCCTGCCGTACAACGCCATCCTCGGGTATCCGGCCCTGGCCAAGTTCATGGCAGTCACCCATCACGGCTACAACGTCCTCAAGATGCCAGGAAGCGGCGGAATCACCACGGTCCCATGTGAAGAGAGAGATGCGGTGTGCTCCCTCAAGCACGCCTTCCAAGCTGCAACAATCAACGACCCCGATAGCAGGAGTGAGGGCCCTCTGAAGGCCATCCCCAAGAAGAAGCAGTTGCGCCGTGCCGGGCCTCAGGAGGGTGCCATCACAGCTGGAGCCTCGTCAGGATCAGCGCCCGCTCCAGGGGCACCTCCCTCCGTCGCATAGGAAGGCATGCCCGGCGCCCTCCTCGGGCAGCGCTCGGGGGCTCTCATCTGGAGGGCCTCAGACCTTGCCAACTTCACGAGGGAGGCGCTTTGGCACCACTTGGAGGCGTGCTTCGCGGCACGTTTCCCTCAGGAGAACACAGGGCAAGGAGTGCCCACCACTCAGGAGTTCATCACCAAGACCACTCAGGAACTGCAAGACACAAGAGCCATGCGCAGCGACAGCCGCTCACGAGGCGCAGCTCCCCATCTAGGCGAGGATGCTGGGCTGCGTGTCTGCATCGACGTCCCAGGGCTCAACAGGGTCGCATCTCAGGAGCATTTCTGGCCTTCGCGTGTGGGCCGTTGCGAGGGCCCACCACACAGCTACGTTCGCATGCCCTTTGGCTTGCCGAGCGTGGCGTCAGCCTATCCGCGCAACATGCGGCGCGTCCTGGCGGCTCAGGAGGCCAGGTACCACGCCGTCCTGGAGGAAATGGAGACGGTCTTCAGGGAGCCTCCCGAGCCCCCAGAGCCTCCCGAGACTCAGGGCCCCGGTGGCTCGTGAAGAATCATTCCTTCGACGCATCCCTTTAGCTGCACCAACTCTACTTCGTCTGTAGAACCAGGTGACATTTTCCAAGCTCGTTTAGCTGGGAGCACCCCTTGGGCTGCATTATTCCCAGGCTGCATGTGTCCGTCCCTGTGGCATGTATCCCTTTTGCTTATGTCTTTAGCTTACCTTGCTGGGGGCGCCCCTCGGGCTGCATCATCCCCAAGCCGCTCGGGCCGGACCCAGTGGCATGTATCTTCCTGCATTTACCCAAGCTGATTTACCTTCCATGCTTAACCTGCCTACGGATATCACCTGCTCGATCATCGCCTCCCACGGAGCCTCCTCACAGGCACTGCGCTGGTGCATGGGTCCGTCCCTGCCACGTCGACAAATCTGAGCAGTCGAGCTCTGGCTCGCAGCACGCCCCGCGCACGTCACCTCACCAGGCCCTCAGTGCTTCACCTCATCTCAGAGCAACCAGCGGCAGGCTGGCAGCTATAACGGCAAACCGTGTTTCTTCTTGTGCGTGTTCACAGGGATCCCATGGGGAGAATAGCAGGCGGCACCGCGAGTCTCCATTCATCCCGTGCAATTCGCTTGCGCGTTAAAAGGGGGGCTCCTGAGCATCACGACTCAGGAGCTCCTACTGGCTCTCCAGCCCTCACCCCCTGGCCTTGACCACGGCATCGCGACCTGGCATACCGGCGGTGGCTGAGCTCGCTCGAGGGCCGGGACCTGAGGACGTAGAGCACTAAGGAGAGCATGGGAGGAGGGAAACTCGTATGGGCCGACCTAGCTATGCCGCACAAGCTGGCGCGCAGTCCTAGCGCACCACTAGGAATTGCCACGAAACAGACAAGATAAGTCCCGCTCTGGGATCGGCTAAATGTTGGGGCCTAAGGGTCACCCTCGCCTCACCGCAGCCCCATTGCGGCCACGTCAACTCCCTTTCTTGCCTTACCATGGCTGCTTGAGCGCTAAGGGGGACCTCCTGAGCATCGCGCCTCAGGGCTCTTACTGGACCTCGGGCCGCACACCTCCTGGCCTTCACCACGGCACGCGACCTGGCATACCAGCGAAGGCTGTAGCCTGCCTGGGGACCGAGACCTGTCAGCGTAGAGCAACAAGCTACCGCGAGGGAAGAAAGGGGGACCGAGCCTTAACGGGACATGCGTTCACAAATTTTTGTAACAGGGAAGATGAGCGCAAAAGATATTACAAACCCTTTACACGCCCCCACGGGGTACTTCATGATCCTCCGCAGGGAATAAAAGCTGGAACTAAAAGGGATCCTATCTACACCCTCCCGTGGTGGGCGCCATCATCAACAGTGGGCCACGGGAGGCCGGCGCCAACCCTATCCAGATCAGCGGCGGCGACGGCCGGACGCCGCAGCTCTGCTCCGAGCGCGGCGAGAGCTCGGGGGCACGTAGCTGTCGTCACTCGTCTCCGGAGTCTCGTAGGGCTCGGGAGAGCTGCTGGACTCCCAAGGGCTGCTGCTGGTGAAGTGACCGCGAGCGGAGCGCGCGTCAGCCTAGCGCTCCTCTCCGGAGCAGCACTCCAGGCGGCGGCCCTCCGCATCAAAGACCTTGAAGAAGAGCGTGGAGGCGCCGTCGTACTCGAAGTGGATCGCGAGGGCGCCCCTCGCATGGCAGACCCGTGCGACCTCGCCCAGCCGCGAGTCATGAAGATCTTGCCTGTGGGGTCCGCTTCAATCTCTGTTCCGGTCGCCGGAGAGCTGCAGTCGGCGTGCTGCAACCAGAGCTCGAGAGGCACCCTCGGCGGCATCACGTCGGAGAAGAACCGCGGGAAGCGGATCCAAGAGCTTGGAGGCATCGGTGCCCATAGAACAAGCTCGCGCGAGGAGTCTGCGGCGTGGATTCCAGGGGCGACATCGCATGTCGCCGTGACGCAGCGACCACGGGCGCGGCGCGGGTGATGCCGCTCGTCGCTCCGTCCTCCTGAGCCCTCGGCTCGGGTGTACAAGGGTAGCGGATACCCCGGAGGAGGCCGCTCGCACCAAGGCCTCGTCATCACCTGCATCGCCGCTTCATCACGGCGGTGGACCGACCTCTTCTTCGGCAGAAGCGGCCCCGGATCATCGCGCGGGGCCTTTCCCTTCTCTTCAGTGGAGAACCTTCTGATAGGCGCCATTGCCACTGGTGATGGAGCAAGGAGGAAGAAGCAAACAAGCAAGGAAGAGATGGGCGACGGGAGCTCCGCCCCCTCCCCATTTATAGCAAGAGAAGGCTAACCGACGCCTCCCACGATCGCAGGTAATGATGGTTTCCTTGCATGTCGCAGGGACTTGTCAAGCCGTGCAGTTGCCGAGGCAGCATGGGGAAGAGGAGACGCCCACGTCCAATCAACCGCCACGCGTCAACCGAGGCCGCAGGCTTTTGGGGCCCGTGGCGCTCCGTACTTGACCCTTGGCTTCGCCACGAAGCCAAGCCCGAGCGCACCTTGGGCCTGGGGGCTACTGTCGGCGTTCTGGGAACGGGGGTCCCCAAACTTGCCTGCCTGTGGCCCACGGCGTGGCTAAGCCAGCGGGTCATATGGCCCATCCTCATCAACAAGGCATCCAAGACCCTCGCGAGGGGCTAAGCCTCACGAGGCGGACGACGCAAGACCTCCTCAGGAGTGGCCTAGCCAGGCGGGCTCACGAGGAGCAGAGATATCAAGGCGGGGCAAACCTCACGAGGCTCTCGTGACGTGAGCCATGACGATCGGCGCGAGGCGGGCGCCATCGGGCGCAGCGTCCTTGTTTCCTCTTTGGTGCTAAGGAGGCAAGCGCAGGCGAGGAGTACCGAGGCATCAGGCAAAGGTTGCCATATCGGTGCAACGAGACCAAGACCAGAAGGACGGCAGGACGGAGGTCACTGTGGAGCCCAAGACGGCGTCACCACCAGAGCCTTTTGGCAGGTGAAGACCACTTTTGTCAGGATAGCTTGTACTAGTTGTCCGCCTTCAAATTTGACCGTCGTTGTTGGCTCCCTTCCCGTTCAATATTTGGGGAGAGGACCAGGGCCTATATAAGTAGAACCAGCCACCACAGTAGGGGCATATCAACTGAGCCGGAGGCATCTTAGCTTGATCTTATCTGATCGAGAACCTACCCTAGCCACAAGAACATCTCAACCTCAGGAGGTTGTTCTTCCCTTTGTACTGTTCATCATCAGCCCGAGAGGCAATCCTCCACCACCACATTGGAGTAGGGTATTACACCACAACGGTGGCCCGAACCAGTATAAATCTCGTGTCTTTCTGTGTTGCGAGTTAGTTGAGTACGTCCGTGAGATCCTAGTGAGCTAGGGCGAGAATCGGTAGGAGGGAAAGACTTCGCGCGCACCCCAGAGTTCGAACCTTAAGGGTTTGCCGGAACCCCCCGTCCGACAGCTTGCCTTTCTTTCTTAAGGGATGCCTGCTCGAAAGAAATCGATGATGTCCCAGGTACACATTTTTCTTACATTTGTCCAAATATATACTTTCAGTCTCATCTAAATAGTGCATGCATTGTATCCCTTGTTTGTCTATCCTGAAAGGTTACTAAGAGCAGGCCAATCATTGATGGTTACAAACAACAACGCTCATAGGTCCAATTCCCGCTGTTTTTGCTCATCCCGCACAAGTACACCTTTTATATCCCACAACTGTAAAAGTTCTTCAACTAATGGCCTTAGGTACACATCAATTTTGTTGCCGGGTTGCTTAGGGCTTGGATGAGCACTGGAATCATAATGAACTTCGGCTTGATGCACAACCAAGGAGGAAGGTTATAGATACATAGAGTCACTGGCCATGTCCTATGATTGTTGTTTGCTCCCCAAAAAAGGATTAATGCAATCTACACTTATATCAAACCATAAGTTCGTTGCGTCATTTGCAAACTCCGGCCACTTTCTCTCGATTTTTCTCCACTGCGACCCATCAGCGGGTACTCTCAACATCTCGTCTTTCTTATGGTCTTATTTGTGCCATCGCAACAACTTGGCATGCTCTTTGTTTCTGGACATACGTTTCAACCATGGTATTATAGGAGCATACCACATCACCTTGGCAGGAATCCTCTTCCTGGGCGCTCGCCCTCAACATCACCAGGGTCATCTCGTCTGATCTTATACCGCAATGCATCGCATACCGGGCATGCATTAAAATTCTCATACTCCTCACCGCGGTATAGGATGTATTGATTAGTGCATGCATATATCTTCTGCACCTCTAATCCTAGAAGGCAGAGAACCTTCTTTGCTTCATACGTACTGTCAGGTAATTCGTTATCCTTTGGAAGCTTCTTCTCCATTATTTTCAGTAACTTCTCAAATTCCTTGTCAGATAAACGATTCTCTGCCTTCCATTTGCAGCAATTCCAGTGTGGTACCGAGCTTTGTGTTACCATCTTCGCAATTTGGATACAACTGTTTTCTGTGATCCTCTAACATGCAATCAAACTTCAACTTCTGCTTTTCACTTTCGCATTCTCTCTGTGCATCAGCAATGACCCGACGAAGATCATCAATGGGCACATCTTGTGCCTCTTGATCTTCAGCTTTCCCCGTTGCAGTATCACCGTATTTAGGGAACATAGGATAGTTGTCATCATCCTTTTATTCTTCACTGTCTTTCATCGTAACCCCTCTTTCTCCGTGCTTGGTCGAACAATTATAGTGAAGCATGAAACTGGACTTAAGCAGGTGGGTGTGAAGGATTTTCGAAAAAGAGTAATCCCTCGTATTCTCACAGACAACACATGGACAATACATAAAACCATTCAGACTGTTTGCCTTAGCCACATCGATAAATTACGCAGGCCCGTAATGTACTCGTAAGTGCATCGGTGACCATACATCCATTGCCGGTTCATCTGCATTATATAATTAAGTATATCAAAAACCATTACAGAACATCATGAATAGAGAAATGACCAAATTAATACAAGTTCATCATGTTAAAACTAAAATACAGTAGTGATCAAATGTTATTACTACAAAAATAAATACATAAATTTCATACATAGTTCTCATAAAACAACATACAACTATCTCTAAAGCATCTAGAACATACATTGAAACTAACATACAACTATGTAAAACATTAAAATGCAACAACAAATGCGATTAAAATCGCACTAAGGTAACAATTGACACAACAACATAATGACACCAAGCCTCTTTGGCTTATTTTCTAATATTTCTAATCTTCAACCGCATTGCATCCATCTGGATCTTGTGTAGATTGAGGACATCGGCAACATGCAACTCCAATTTCATCTTCTCTTCTTCAATTATTTTCAATTTTTCTTTCAAATAATTGTTTTCTTTTTCAACTAAATTTAACCTCTCGGTAAGAGGGTCGGTTGGAATTTCCGGTTCACATACCTCCTAGATAAAAACATCTATGTCAAGTTGGTCAGCATAATTTTCATAAACACTTATACGTCTCCAACGTATCTATAATTTTTTATTGTTCCATGCTATTATATTATCTGTTTTGGATGTTTTATATGCATTAATATGCTATTTTATACTATTTTTGGGACTAACCTATTAACCTAGAGCCAAGTGCCAGTTCCTGTTTTCCCCCTATTTTTGAGTTTCGCAGAAAAGGAATACGAAATGGAATAACACCTTCACGATGATTTTTCTTGGACCAGAAGACACCCATAAGACTTGGAGATGAAGTCAGAAGAGCCATGAGGCGGCCACAAGGACGCAGGGCGCGCCCAGGGGGGTAGGGCGCCCCCCCCCTTGTGGGCCCCTCGTGCACTCCCTGACCTAATTTCTTTGCCTATATATTCCCATATATCCCCAAACCAAGAGAGGCATCCACGAAAACACTTTTCCACTGCCGCAATCTTCTGTACCCGTGAGCCCATCTAGGGACCTTTTCCGGCACCCTGCCAGAGGGGGATTCGATCATGGAGGGCTTCTACATCAACTCTGTTGCCCTTGCGATGAAGCGTGAGTAGTTTACCACAAACCTATGGGTCCATAGCTAGTAGCTAGATGACTTCTTCTCTCTCTCTTTGATTCTCAATACCATGTTCTCCTCGATGTTCTTGGAGAACTATTCAATGTAATACTCTTTTGCGGTGTGTTTGCCAAGATCCGATGAATTATGGATTTAGGATCAGCTTATCTATGAATGTTATTTCAATCTTCTATGAATTCTCTTATGCATGATTTGATATCTTTGTAATTCACTTTGAACTATCAGTTTGGTTTGGCCAGCTAGATTGGTTTTTTTTGCAATGGGAGAAGTGCTTAGCTTTCGGTTCAATCTTGCGGTGTCCTTTCCCAGTGACAGTAGGGGCAGCAAGGCATGTATTGTATTGTTGCCATTGAGGTTAAAAAGATGGGGTTTTCACCATATTGCTTGAGTTAATTCCTCTACATCATGCCATCTTGCTCTATCAGATCTTTGGGTTCAATCATTTACTTTCCGATCTATAAACCGAAAATACAAAAAATATTTACTTTACCGTTTATCTATCTCTATCAGATCTCACTTATGCGAGTAACCGTGAAGGGATTGACAACCCCTTTATCGCGTTGGGTGTAAGTTGTTGATTGTTTGTGCAGGTATTCAGTTGATTGTTTGTGCAGGTATTCAGTGACTTGCGCGTTGTCTCCTACTGGATTGATACCTTGGTTCTCAAACTGAGGGAAATACTTATCTCTGCTTTGCTGCATTGATACGTCTCCAACGTATCCTTAATTTTTGATTGTTCCATGCTATTATATTATCATTCTTGTATGTTTTATAATCATTTTATAGTTGTTTTATATCATTTTTTGGTACTAACCTATTGACATAGTGCCAAGTGCTAGTTGTTGTTTTCTGCATGTTTTATACATCACAGGAAATCAATACAAAACGGAGTGCAAACACAACGAAACTTTTTGTGGATTTTTTTGGACCAGAAGACATCCAGTGGGCAACAGAAGCGCCTGGGGGTGCTCCAAGGGGAGCACAACCCGCCTCAAGGCATGCCCTGGTGGGTCGTGCCCACCTTGGGTGCCCCCTGAACCGACTCTTTGCCCTATAAATACACCAATATTCCAGAAACCCTAGGGGAGTCGATGAAAATCAATTCCAGCCGCCGCAGAGTCCGGAACCACCAGATCCAATCTTGACACCATCACAGAGGGGTTCATCATGTCCATTGGTGCCTCTCCAATGATGCGTGAGTAGTCTCTTGTAGACCTTCGGGTCCATAGTTAGTAGCTAGATGGATTCCTCTCTCTCGTTTGATTCTCAATAGAATGGTCTCTTGGAGATCCATATGATGTAACTCTCGGATGAACTTTGAGTTTATGATCAGATCTAACTTTTTATCCATGAAAGTTATTTGAGTCTTCTTTGATCTCTTTTATGCATGATTACTTCACTAGTAGAAAAAGAGCCTTTTGTCCCGATTCTAGAGGGCCTTTATTTCCGGTTCTGGAACCGGGACTAAAGGGTCGTTACTAAAGGTCCCCCCTTTAGTCCCAGTTCTTATACGAACCGGGACTAAAGGCCCTCCACGTGGCTGCTGCCTGGAGATCCACCTTTAGTCCCGGTTGGTAACACCAACCGGTACTAAAGGATTTTTTTGAAATTTTTTCCCGATTGTCAAATTTCTGAATTATTTTAACCTCTAATCTCTAATCACCCCTCATCACTGCTCAATTTAATCTCTAATCACCCCTCATCATTCCAAATCATCTAACTTCCCGAACGGTCACCCATCCTCGCACTCCCCCAGTCTGAGCACACTTAACTTCTGGGTTCTATTCTCCCTCGTTTCCAAGTCTGCACTTGTTGTTTTCCTGACAATAGTAAGATGTCAATCCTATTAACCCTCAGGAGTTTAGCTTGAGCATGAAGTCACACATTTCACTGTTTGAGTTTGAACTATTGTTCTAAAAAACAATAATTATTTAGTAACACTAATATTTCTTGAATAAGTAGTTTGACCATTGTTTGACCACAGTTTGACTAGATTTGAACAAAATTCAAAAAAACTGAAATTATTATTTAGTAACACTAATATTCTTGAATAATTATTTAGTAACACTAATACTTCTTGAATAAGTAGTTTGACCATAGTTTGACCAGATATAACGAAAATTTAAAAAAACTGAAACTTGAGCATAAATTTTTTTCCTTTTGGAATTTGAGGTTTCTAAAAATTTGCAAACAGGCCGTAGGCAGTCAAAATCGGATGCGGATTTTCGTGCTGAACATTTTGATATATTATACGTTTTTTCTGACATCGTATGCAAAAGTTATAGCCGTTTTACATTTTCCCTACACTTTTTGCAAAACATGTCCAAATTTAAGTTTTTAAATTTTCCTAACTAGTAGATGTGGTAACATAACGACATCTTGAAGGATTTTAACTTTTGAAGTTTTTATCATTTTCTTTTGCTTTTTACAAAACTGAAAAAGCGATACACAGGGGGGGGAGGTAGGATTTGAAAATTGCACCATTAGTACCGGTTCGTG